>NW_028135636.1:0-232597 GCF_964662115.1 Mustela nivalis
GGAACCTTATATGGAGTTTCACGCAGACCCATAGGGCACCTCTTTTTTCTGGTGGGCAGGCAGAAGGCATTGTGGCTCCCAAATTCCCAATATGGGGGACTTGAAGGCGAGGAGTGTGAGAACAGAAGGCAGAAAACACAATCTATGCTTAATCTCAGTGCCGAGAACATGGCCGTTCCAATGTGCAGTGGTTTTTTCGAGATCTCCAGCATCTGAGTACAGGCGAGGGTCAGATGTCTGCTCATGATAGAGTTTGTATCTATCGTGGCCAACAAATGAAATATCCAGCACCTGAGTAAAGGTGGATTTCAGATGTTTACGCACACTGGAGTTTGTGTCTCTGATGACCGAATGGAGGAGTGGCATCAAGAGGCTGATGCATGTGAGATGCTCCAAACAGCAAGGTTGTTTTTTCTACTGGACAGTTAGAGTCTGGTATGTTTTCTGCAGGGCCCCCCATGTGAAAAGTATGGGTAGCAGAGCCCTTCCACATGGAGGCCTGGAAAGCACACCTCCATTGACCAATGCAGCTGAGGAACATGCAGGTTCTTTACGGTGCTTCTGGGGCGAAGCACCAAGGTCTTGAGTTGACATGGAATCTCTTGAAGATGGGTTACAATGCTGGTTTTTTTTTACCAGGTAGATCTTAGAATGTGTTGGTGGCTAAGGTGCCTGCAAGATTCTCCTACCCTGAGGGTTTAACACAGGTCGAAGAGCACGGTTACCTTCTGGGGACAGGAGATGTAGTGTTTTGTGGCTCAGGGACCACATGCCATATCATAAGTTCCTATTCAAGAACAGGCCTCTGAAGACAGATGCCCGACAACCTAATCTAGGGTTCCAATGAGTCCCAGGGGCATGAGAGGTTCAATCTTCAGACTTAGGAAAGTTGACTTGGGTGTCTGCCAGGATGTAGGTGATCAGGGAGTTTCAGACTGCGCACTTATGTCCAGAGTAACCTCCAATATTGGGGTGGCCACAGGGGTCTTGAATGTTTCAACCAACTCTGGAGGGTTTGGTTAACTGACATGCACAATTTCCATGGGGATGGCAAGCACAGTCCTGTGGTGTGGCTCCAGAGACTCCACCCTGGAGGGCATGTGAGCCATGGTTCTGGGAGGGAAGTCTGCAAACACAAACTCGGGTTAGGTTTAGTGGCTAGGTTATCGCAGGGCAATGTGTAGACCTGGAAGGCTACTCGTCAGGAACAGTAACTGGAATGACCCGAAGGTGGAAGCACAGGCTTTTATATCTAGATTGTGTGTCTAGGGTGACCTCAGAATGTAGCTGTGGCCTCATGGGTCTATGGGAGATTTTTCCTCTAAGGATACTGGCGGCTCCCAATATTTTGATGACTTTTTGAGATGGGAAGACTGCTATTTTCGATCTTACGTGTGCCCCAAAACAGGGATTCCAGAGATGGGCTCTGGGTCTAGGCGCCTGGAAAATCCCACCAAGGGTTGGGATTTGGGCTTATGGGCAGACCAGGCCTGCAATGCAGGATCTTGGTGGTGCAACTGAGAGGGCTTGTTTGGAAGCATGCTCAGGCTGAGCATTACAATGCCTGTTTGTGCCCAGGGTGGCCCTCAGGAGTGGGCGTGGTCCCATTGTCCATTTTCTGGCTCCCACACTGAGGGATGGACACACATTCCAATGGCCAGGTTTCCAGCCATGGGGAAGGAGGAAATATCTATTGTGCTTCATGTTCCCCCATAGGCAGGGATTACAGCAAAGGTCTGGGGACAGATGCCTGAATACCAAGGATGCATAGAGATGACAGATTTGGGCCATGGCCGTTCTCACATGCTGGATATGGGCCCCGCTCTCTGGGTGGCTGACACGAGGTCTGGGCTCAGGCTGTGTCAGACACAGCACTAGTGGCCAGAGAAGTCTATATATTGGGGTTCTCTCCAGGGCCGAGTAAATTGATCCTCATGTAGGGTTTCTGGCGAGACTCACGAAGCACTTCTTTCTGTGGGGCAGGCAGAATGCTGCCTTATGGATCCAGAATTCCCTATCAAGAGGGTTTGGGGACAAATAGGGTGAGAATGCAATTGTAAACACCAGCTATGCTTAAATTGAGTGCCAAGCGGAAGTCAGTTTCAATGTGCAGCAGCTTATACGAGATATCCAGCACCTGAGTAAGGGCAGATGTCAGATATTTGCTCACACTGGAGTTTGTGTCTAGGATGACGACTAATGGAGGGGTGGCTTCAGGAGGCAATGGAGGATTACCCACGCTTAAGATTGTGAGATGCTCCAAACAACAAGGTTTCCTTCTAATGGACAGGAGGAGTCTGTTTTTTTTTCCTCCAGGGTCCCTCAAGTGGAAGTTTGCGTAGCAGATCCCTCCCGCATGGATGACTGGAAAGCACACGTCCAATGACCATTGCAGCTGAGGAACATGACAGGTTCGTTTTGGTGGTTCTGGTGCCAAGTACCAAGGCCTTGAGTTGACTTGGAATCTCTTACAGATGTGTCCCAAAACTGGTTTGTTACAAGGGAGTTCTTAGAATGTATTGGTGGCTAAGGGCCACGCTGAGGGTTTGGCACAGGTCGATGTGCACAGTTTCCATCTTGGGAGAGGAGATGTTCTGTTTTGTGGCTCAGGGTACATATGTTGTATCCTGACTTGGTATTCAAGAACAGGCCTCTGAGGATTGATGCTTGCAACCTAATCTAGAGATCCAATGATGTCCTTGGTGCCCATCAGGTTCAATTTTCTTACTAAGGACCATTGATATGGTTGTCTGACTGGATGTAGGTGATCAGGGTGTTTCAGACTGTGCATTTGCATCCAGAGCCACTTCCAATATTGGGGTGGGCTCAGGGGCCTTGCAGGTTTCTCCTAACTTGGAGGCTTTGGGGAACTGTGATGGGCACAGTTTCCTTGGGGATGGCAGGCCCAGTCCTGTGGTAAGGCTTCAGAGACCACCTCCTTGAGGATATGAGAGCCATGGTTTTGGGAGGGAAGTCTGCAAACACAAATTTGGGTCAGGGATAGTGGCAAGGTGATGGCAGGTCCAATGCCTAGACCTAGAAGGCATCACGTCAGGAACTGTAATTAGGGTGACTGAAAGCTGGTAGCACAGGCTTTTCTATCTGGATTGTGTGTCCAGGATGGGCTCTGAATGTAGACGTGGTCTCATGGTTCAATAGGAGACTTTTCCTCTCTAAGGATCCTGGTGGATCTCCATAGATTGGTGGTTTTTCAGAGAAGAAAAGAGTGCTCTTTTCCATCTTAGGGGTGCTCCAAAACAGGGAAGAATGCTGTTTTCCAACTTAGGCTTATGCCAAAACAGGGATTCCAGAGACGGGCTCTGGGTCTGGGTGCCCGGATATCCCACCAAGTGTTAGGATTTGGGCCTAGGGGCATTTTAGGCCTGCAATGCAGGATCCTAATGGTGTAACAGAGAGGGCTTGTTTGAAAGCATGCTCAGGCTGAGGGTCATCATGCCTCATTGTGCCCAGGGGGGCCCTCAGGAGAGGGCGTAGTCTCATTGGCCATATAGCTGGATCCCACTTTGAGGGTTGGACACCCATTGCAACAGCCAGGCTTCCTGCAATGGAAAGAGGAGTTCTCTATTGTGCTTCAGGTTCCCCCATTGGCAGGGTTACAGGAAAGGTCTGTGGAAAGTTGCCTTAATACCAAGGATGTGTACAGATGACAGGCTAAGAATTCCCAGGTAACAAAACAGCATTGTTACCCATGTTCATGACATTCCATGTAGAAATTAGCCCTTAGTACTTCGCCCCAGAGCCACCAGAATGAACTTGCCATGTTCCTAAGCTGCAATGGTCAGTGGAGGTGTGGTTTCCAGGCAACCATATGGGGGTGCTCTGCTACACAAACGTTGCAATTGGCTGGGACCCTTGAGACAAAAAAAACAGAATGCCCCTGTCCGGTAGAAGGAAACCTTCTGTTTGGAGCATCTCACAAGCCCCAGCGTGGGAAATTCTCCATTTCCTCTTGAAGCCACCACTCCATTTGTCAGTCATCATAGACACAAACTCCAGCATGAGCAAACATCTGACATCCGCCCTTACTCAGGTGATGGATTTCAATTCGATCGCTGCACACTGGAATTGCCTTTAGTTTGACTGAATTAAGCCATAGCTTGGGTTTACAATTCCATCCTCAGTCTACTGGTCCACAAGCCCTATTGTGAGGGAATTCTGGAGCTACAACACAATATTCTGCCTTCCCCATAGAAAGAAAAAGGGCCTGGAGAGTCTGCCCAGAAACTCCATATGATGGTCAATCTTCTCGGTGCTAGACGGAACCCTGATTCATAGGCTGCCCTGGGCACTAGTGCTGTGTCTGACATAGCCGGAGCCAGGACCTAGTGTCAGCCACAGAGAGATCAGGGCCCATATCCAGCATGTGAGACCAGCTATGGCCCAAGTCTGTCTTCTCTTCTATTCTTGGTATTCAGGCATCTGTACCCACACCTTTGCTGAAATCCTTGCCATTGGGGGAACCTGAAGCACAATAGAGAACTCCTCCTTCCCCATGGAAGGTATTCTGACAGTTGGGATAGTTGCTCAACCCTCAAAGTGGAAGGCAGCTCCATGGCCAAGGAGACCATGTGCACTCATGATGGCTTCCCCGGGCACAAGCAGGCATTGTGACCTCAGCCTGAGCATACTTTCAACCAAACGCTCTCAATTGCATCTCTGGGACCCGAATTGCAGGCCTAGTACACACCTAGGCCCAAATCCTAACCCTAGTGGGATTTTACAGGGGCCCAGACACAGAGCCCATCTCTGGAATCCCTATTTTGGGGGACCCTTAAGATGGAAAACAGCACTCTTCCCTTCCCCGAGATAGTCACCAAACTCATGGTAGCCACCAGGATCCTTGAGTGGAAAAATCTGCCATAGACCCATGGAACACACCTGCATTCCGAGGCCAACCTGGACATACAATCCAGATACATATCATGTGCTATCACCTTTGAGTCATCGGATTTACAGTTCCTGAAGAGCTGCCTTCCAGGTCTATGCATTGGGCCTGCAATCACCTTGCCATTAACCTAAACTGAGTTTGTGTTTGCAGACTTCCTTCCTAAAACCATGGCTCACATGACCTCCAGGTTCTGGCATCTGAAGCCACACCACAAGACTGTGCATGAGATCCTCAAGGAAACTGTGCCCATCACTTTTGCCCGATACCTTTAGATTAGGAGAAACCTGCAAGGCCCCTGAGCGCAGCCAAATAATGGAGGCCGCTCTGGGCACAAATGCACAGTCTGAGACACCCTGATCACCTCCATACAGGCAGACACCCAAGTCAATGCTCCTGAGTCAGAAGATTGAACCTGACATGCCCCGAGGACTTCATTGGCACACTAGATTAGGTTTACAGGTATCTGTCGTCAGAGGCCTGCTCTGGAATATCAACTTATGATAAAATATATAGTCCCTGAGCCACAGAACAGAATATGTCCTTCCCAAAAAGGAAGCCATGCTCCTGGAATTGTGTCATACCCTAAGGGTATTTGGATCCTGAATGGCCCCTTAGCAACCAGCACATTCTATGATATTCCTGGTAACAAACCATCATTGTGCCCCATCTTCATGAGACTCCATGTCAACTCAAGATCTCGATATATTGCCCCAGAGCCACCAGAATGCACCTGCCATGTTCCTCAGCTGCAATGGTCAATGGAGGGGTGATTTCCAGGCATCCCTGTGGCGTTCTCTGCTACAAAACTTTCCACATGGAGAAACCAGAGAAAACAAACCAGACTTCTCCTGTCCGGTAGAAAGAAACTTTGCTATTTGGAGCATCTCACAAGCCCCAGCATGGGAAATCCTCCATGGCCTCTTGACGCCACCCTTCCATTTGTGGGTAATCACAGACACAAACTCCAGTGTGAGCAAACATCTGACATCCACCCTTACTCAGGTGCTGGATATTCGAAACGGCAGCTGCACACTGGAACTGCCTTTTGCTTTTCACTGAACTTAACCATAGCTTTGTATTACTATTCTATCCTCACCACACTGCTCCACAATATCTCTTGATAGGGAATTCTGGAGCCACAACGCAGTATTCTGCCTTCCACATAGAAAGAAGAAGGACCTGTTGAGTCTGCCCAGAAACTGCACATGAGGATCAATCTACTCAGACCACGAGGCAACCCTGATTAATAGATTTCCCTGACCACTAGTGCTGTGTCTGACAGAGTCTAAGCCCCGACCTCGTGTCAGCCACCCAGAGGTGAGGGCCCATATTTAGCATGAAGATCGGCCATGGCCCTGGGCCATCATCTGTACCCATCCTTGGTATCCAGTCATCTGTCCCCCAAACTTTGCTGGAATTCCTGCCAATGGCGAACCTGAAACACAATAGAGAACACCTCCTTCCCCATGGCAGGAATATTGGCTGTTGGGATGGTTGTCCAACAGCGTGGGAGCCAGCTGCATGGCCAAGGAGACCATGCCCACTCCTGAGGGCCGACATGGGCACAGGCAGGCATGGTGATCCTCAGCCTGAGCATGTTTTCAAACAAACACTCTCAGTTGCTCCTCCAGTACCAGCATTGCAGGCCTGGTATGCCCCTAGGCCCAAATCCTAACCCTTGGTGGGATTTTCCAGGTGCCCAGACCCAGAGTCTGTCTCAGAATCCCTGTTTGGGGCACCCTTAAGATGGAAAACAGCACTCTTCCCTTCCCTGAGAAAGGCACCAAACTATTGGGAGCCGCCAGGATCCTTAGAGAGAAAAAATCTCCCATGGACCCATGAAAACAAACCTGCATTCCGAGGCCATCCTGTCCACACAATCCAGAGAGAAAAGTCTTTGCTACCGACTTCGAGTCATCCTATTTACATTTCCTGACGAGCTGACCTCCATGTCTATGCATTGGGCCTATGATCATCTCGACACTAACCCTAACCCCAGTTTGTGTTTGCCGACTTCTCTCCCAATACCATGGCTTACATGCCCACCAAGATGTGGTCCCTCAAGCCACATCACAGGAAAGTTCCTGCCATCCCCAAGAAAACTGTGCCCATCAGGTTGTCCAAACCCTCCAGATTAGGAGAAACCTGCCAGGCCCCTGAACCCACCCCAATATTGGCGGTTGCTCTGGATGCAAACGTGCAGTCTGAAACACCCTGAGCACCTCCATCGAGGCAGAAAGCCAAGTCAATGGTTCTGAGTCAGATGATTGAACCTGACATGCCCCTAGGACTTCACTGGAACCCTAGATTGGGTCTTCAGACATCTGTTCTCAGAGTCCTGTTCTGGAATACCAAGTTATGATACAACATGTGGTCCCTGATTCCCACAACAGAACATCTCCTGTCTCCAGAAGGAAAATGTGCTCTTGGATCTATGTCCAACTTTCAGGGTAGATGGATCCTGCATGACCCATTAGCCCCAGCACCTTCTATGATCTCCCTGGTAACAAACCAGCATTGTGACCCAACTTCCTGAGACTTGATGCCAACTCAAGGTGTTGGTACTTTGCCCAAGAGCCATGAAACGAATCTGCCATGTTCCTCAGGTACAAAGGTCAATGGACGTGTGCTTTCTAGGCATCCAAGAGGTAGTTCTCTGCTACACAAAAATTCCACATAGGGAACCCTAGAGCAAACAAATAAGACTGCTCCTGTCAGGTTGAAGGAAACCTTGGTTGTTTGGAGCATCTCACAAGCCCCAGCCTGGGAAGTCCTCCACATTCTCTTGATGCCAACCCTCCATTTGTTAGTCATCATAGACACAAATTCCAGCATGAGCAAACATCTGACATCTGCTCTTACTCAGGTGCTGGATATTCGAATCAGTCACGCACACTGGAAATACCTTTCACTTGACACTGTATTCTTGCATAGTTTGGGTTTACAATTCCATCCTCACCCTACTGGACTGCAAGTCCTCTTGAGAGGGAATTAGGGAGACAAAACGCAACATTCTGCCTTCCCCATAGAAAGAAGAAGGGCCTGGTGAGTCTGCCCAGAAACTCCCCATGAAGATCAATCTACTTGGCCCTCGAGGGAACCCCGATTTATACTTTGTGCTGGCCACTAGCACTGTGTCTGAGAGAGCCTGAGCCCCAACCTCGTGCCAGCCACCCAGAGTGTGGGGCCCTTATCCAGCATGTGGGACTGGCCATGGCCCAGTCATCTCTACCCATCCTTGGTATTCCGGCAACTATCCCAGATCTTTGCTGGAATCCCTACCAGTGGGGGAACCTGAAGCACAATTGAGAACTCCTCCTTCCCCATGGCAGGAAGCCTGGCTGTTGCTATGGGTGCCCAACCCTCAGAATTAGAACCAGGTGCATGGCCAATGAGACAACGCCCAATCATAAGGGCCGCCTGGGCCAAAGCAGGCATTGTGTCCCTCAACCTTAGCATGCATTCAAACAAATGCTCTCAGTTGTTTCTGCAGGGTCCCGCATCGCAGGCCTGGTATGCCCTTAGGACCAAATCCTAACACTTCGTGGGATTTTCCATGCCAACATAACCAGAGCCCGTCTCTGGAATCTCTGTTTTGAAGCACCCCTATGATGGAAAACAGCACTCTTCCCTCCCCTGAGAAAACTATTAGGAGCTGCCAGGATGCGTAGAGAGGAAAAATCTCCCAGGGCTCCATAAGACCACACCTTCATTCCGAGGCCATCCTGGACACACAATCCAGATACAAGAGACTGTGCTACCACCTTCGAATCACCTGGTTTACAGTTCCAGACGAGCTGCCCTACAGACCTATGCATTGGGCCTGTGATCACCTCGCCATTAACCCTACCCCAAGTTTGTGTTTGCAGACTTCTTTCCCAAAACCATGGCTCACATGCCCTCTATGATGGGTCTCTGTAGCCACACCACAGGAAAGATCCTGCTATCCCCAATGAAACTGTGTCAATCACAGTTGCCCAAACCCTCCAGATTAGGAGAGACCTGCAAGTCCCCTGAGCCCAGTCCAATATTGGAGGCCACTCTGGACACAAATGCACAGTGTGCAACACCCTGATCACCTCCATCCAGGAAGACACCCAAGTCAATGGTCCTGAGTCAGAAGATTGGTCCAGGAACCCCACAATAGAATATCTCCTGTCCCCAGATGGAATTCGTGCTCTTCAACTTGTGTCAAGGGTCGGGGTATATGAATTATGCACAGCCCCTTAGCCCCCAGCACATTCTAAGATCTCTCTGGTAACAAACAAACAGCATTGTGATCCATCTTCATGAGATTCCATGTCACTTCAACTCCTTGGTAATTCGCCCCAGAGCCACCAGAATGAACCTGCCATGTTCCTCACCTGATATGGTCAGTGGAGGTGTGCTTTCCAGGCATCCATGTGGGAGTGCTCTTCTACTTATTCTTTCCACATGTGGGACCCTGGAGCAAACAAACCAGACTGCCACTGACCAGTAGTAGGGAACCCTCTGTTTGGAGCATCTCAGAAGCACCAGCAGGAGAAATCCTCCATGGCCCTTGACACAACCCCTCCATTTGTCAGTCATCATAGACAAAAACTCCAGCATGAGAAAACATCTGAAATCTGCCGTTATTAGATTCTGCATTTTCTTTTCCACCACTGCACACTAGAACTGCGTTTCACTTGACACTGAATTTATCCATAGCTTGGGTTTAGAATTCCATCCTCAGCCTCCTGGTCTGCAAGCCCTCTAGAGAGGGAATTTGGAGCCACAAGGCAACATTCTCCATTCCCACTAGAAAGAAATAGGGCCTGGTGAATCTTGCCAGAAACTCCACATGAGGTTCAATCTACTTGGCACTCGATGGAACCTTGATTTATAGGCTGTCCTGGGCACTAGTACTAGTACTAGTACTAGTACTGTGTCTGACAGAGCCTGAGCCAAGACCTAGTTTCAGGCACCCAGAGATATGAGCCCATATCCAGCATGTGAGATTGGCCAGGGCCCAAGTCCATCATCTCTACCCATCCTTGGTATTCAGGCACCTGTCCTCAGACCTTTTATGTAATCCCTACCAATGGGGTAACCTAAAGCACAATAGAGAACTCCTCCTTCCCCATGGTAGGAATCCTGGCTGTTGATATGAGTGTCCAAACCTCAAAGTGGGAGCCAGCTGCATGGCCAAGGAGACAATGCCCACTAATGAGGGCTGCCCTGGGCACAAGTAGCCATTGTAACCCTCAGCTTGATCAAGCCTTCAAAAAAATGCTCTTAGTTGCACCTCCAGGATCCTGCATTGCAGGCCTGATATGCCCTTAAGCCCAAATCCTAACACATCGTGGGATGTTCCATGTGCACATACCCAGAGCCCGTCACTGGAATCCCTGTTTTGAGGCACCCCTAAGATGGAAAACAGCACTCTTCACTTCCCTGAGAAAGCCACCAAACTAATGGGATCCCCCAGGATCCTTGAGAAGAAGAATCTCCCATGGTCCCATGAGTCCACACCTGTATTCCAAGGCCAGCGTGGATATGCTATCCAGATACAAGAGACTGTGCTACTGGCTTCGAGTCACCTGATTTACAGTTCCTGACGTGCTGCCCTCCAGATCTTTGGATTGGGACTGTGAACACCTCTCCATTAACCTTATCCCGAGTTTGTGTTTGCAGATCTCTCTCTAAAAACCATAGCTCACATGTCCTCCAGGATGGGGCCCCTAGAGTCACACCACAAGACTGTGCTTGCCATCCCCAAGGAAACTGGGCCCATCACAGTTGCCCAAACCCTCCTAATTAGGAGAAACCCGGAATGCTCCTGAGCACATCCCAATATTGGAGGCTGCTCTGGATGCAAATGCACAGTCTGAAACACCCTGATCACCTCCATCCAGGCAGACACCCAAATCAATGGTCCTGAGTCAGATAATTGAACCTGACATGGCCCTAGGACCTCATTGGAAGAGGGATTAACTTTTCAGGCACCTGTCCTCAGAGGCCTCTTCTGGAATACCAACTTATGATACAAATTATGGCCCCTGAGCCCCAGGGTGGGAAATCCTCCATGGCCTCTTGACGCCACCTCTCCATTTGTTGGTCATCGTAGACACAAACTCCAGCCTGAGCAAACATCTGACATCCGCCCATATTCATGCGCTGATATTGGAATCAGCTGCTGCACACTGGAACTGCCTTTCGCTTTGCAATGAATTTAAGCCTAGCTTCAGACTACAATTTCATCCTCACCCTACTGGTCTGCCATATCTCTTGATAGGGAATTCTGGAGCCACAACGCAACATTCTGCCTTCTTCATAGATAGAAGGACCTGGTGAGTCTGCCCATAAACTGCACATGAAGATCAATATACTCAGCCCAGGAGGGAACCCCTATTTATAGTTTGCCCTAGCCACTAGTGCTGTGTCTGACAGCGCCTGAGCCCCTACCTCGTGTCAGCAACCCAGAGGGTGGGGCCCACATTAACCATGTGAGACCGGCCATGGCCCAGGGCTGTCATTACTACCCATCCTTGGTATTCAGGCATCTGTCCCCTAGATCTTAGCTGGAATCCCTACCAATGGGGGGACCTGAAGCACAATAGAGAATTCATCCTTCGCCATGGCAGGAATCCTGGCTTTTGGATGGGTGTCCAACCCTAGGAATGGGAACTGGCTGCATGCCTGAGTAGACATCGCCCAATCCTGATGGCCTCCGGGGCACAAGCAGGCATTGGGACCCTCAGCTTGACCATACTTTCAAATAAACGCTCTCAGTTGCACCTCCAGGATCCCGCATTGCATGCCTGGTATGGCCCTAGGCCTAAATATTAACCCTTGGTGGGATTTTCCAAGCACTTAGACCCAGAGCTCATCTCTGGAATGCCTGTTTTGGGGCACGCCTAAGCTGGAAAACAGTACTCATCCCTTCCCGGAGAAATCCAACAAACTATTGAGAACCGCCAGGATCCTTGAGAGGAGAAATCTCCCATGGACCCTTGAGACAACACCTGCAATAAAGGCCATTCTGGAAATTAAATCCAGATACAATTACCTGTGCTACCACCTTTGAGTTACGTGATTTACAGTTCCAGACTTGCTGCCCTCCTGGTCTATGGATTGGGACTATGATCACCTTGCCACTAACCCTAACCTAAGTTTGTGTTTGCAGACTTCTCTCTCAAAATCATGGCGCACATGTCCTCCAGGATGGGGTCTCTGGAGTCACACCACAGGACAGTTCCTGCAATCCCCAAGGAAACTGCCCATCACAGTTGTCCAAAAACCCCATATAAGGAGAAACCTGCAAGGAACCTGAGCCAACCCTAGTATTGGATGCCACTCTGGACACAAATGCACAGTCTGAAACACCCTCATCACCTGCATCCAGTCAGACACCAGAGTCAATGATCCTGAGTCAGAAGATTGAATGACATTCCCCTAGGGCCTCATTCAAACCCTTTATTAGGTTTTCAGGCTTCTGTCCTCAGAGACCTGTTCTGGATTACCAATTTATGATACAACATATGGCCGCTGAGCCCCACAACAGAATATCTCCTGCCCCCAGAAGCAATCCGGGCTCTTGGGCCTGTGTCAAATCCTCAGGCTAGATGAATCCTGCATGGCCCATTAACCACCAGCACATTCTAAGATCTCCCTGGTAACAAACCAACATTTTGACCCATCTTCATGAGGTTCCATGTCCAATCCAGTCTTTATTTCTTCGCCTCAAAGCCACCAGATGCCATGTTCCTTCGCTGTCATGGTCAATGAAGGTGTGCTTTCCAGTCACCCATGTGGGAGATCTATGTTATCCGATCTTTCGACATGGGGAACCATGGAGGAAACAAATCAGACTGCCCCTGTCTGGTAGAAGGAAACCTTGCTGTTTGGAGCATCTCAAAAACACCAGATTGGGAAATCCTCCATAACCTCTTGACGCCACCCCTCCATTTTTGTGTCATCATAGACACAAACTCCAGCATGAGCAAATATCTGACATCCACACTCACTCAAGTGCTGAATATTGGATTCAAACATTGCACACTGGAAATTTCTTTCGCTTGATACAGAATGTAACCATAGCTTAGGTTTACAATTCCATCCTCAGCCTCCTGGTCCACAAGCCCTCTTGATAGTGAATTCTAGAGCCACAAAACAGCATTCTGCCTTCCCCTTACAAACAAGAAGGGCCTGGTGAGTCTGCCCAGAAACCATACATGAGGATCAATCTGCTCGGCACTCGAGGGAACCCCAATTTATAGGCTGCCCTGGGCACTAGTGCTGTGTCTGACAGAGCCTGAGCCAAGACCTAGTGTCAGCCACCCAGTGATCGGGGCCCATATCCACGATTTGATACTGGCCATGGCCCATGTCCATCATCTTTACCCATCCTTGGTATTCAGGCCTCTGTACCCAGACCTTTGCTGGAATCCCCGCTAATGGGGGAACCTGACGCACTATAGAGAACTCCTCTTTCCCCATGGCAGGATTCTGGCTGTTGGGATGGTTTTCCAACCCTCAAAGTGGGAGCCAGCTGCATGGCCAATGTGACCACGCCCACTCATGAGGGCCACCTGGGCATAAGCAAGTATTGTGACCCTCAGCCTGAGAATGATTTCAAACAAGCCCTCTCAGTTTGACCTCCAGGATCCTGCATGCAGGCCTGGTAAGCCACTAGGCCCAAATCCTAACACTTGGTGGGATTTTCCAGGGGACCAAACCCAGAGTCCGTCTCTGGAATCCATATTTTGGGGCACCCCTAACATGAAAAACAGCACTCTTCCCTTCCCCGAAAAAGCCACCAACTATTGGGAGCCACCAGGATCCTTAGAGAGGAAAAATCTCCCATGGACCCATGAGGCCACAACTGCATTCTGAGGCCATCCTGCACACAATACAGAGAAAAAAGCCTGTGATTCTGCCTTTGAGTCACCCGATTAACAGTTCCTGAAGAGCTGCCATCCATGTCTATGCATTGGGCCTGTGATAACCTTGCCACTAACCCTAACCCAAGTTTGTGTTTTCAGACTTCCCTCCCAAAACCGTGGCTCACATGCCCTCTAGTTTGTGATAACTGGAGCCACACCACGGGATTGTACCTGTCTTCCCAAAGGAAACTGTGATTGTCACTATGAAACAAACCCTCTAGATTAGGAGAAACCTGCAAGTTCCCTAAGCCCAGCCCAATATTGGAGGCCACTCTGGACGCAAATGCACAGTCTGACACACCATATCACCTACATCCAGGCTGATATCCAAGTCAATGGTCCTCAGACAGAAGATTGAACCTGACATGCTCCTAGGATTCACTGGAACACTAGAATAGGTTTTCAGGTATCTGTACTCAGAAGGCTGTTCTGAATATCAATGTATGATACAATATGGTCACTGAGCCACACAAAAGAACATCTCCTGTCCTTAGAAGAAAGCTGTGCTCTGGACCTGTGTCAAACACTCTGGGTAGATGAATCCTTCAAGGCCCCCTGGCAACCAGCACATTCTATGATCTCCCTGACAACATACCAGCATTGTGACCCATCTTCATGAGACTCCATGACAACTCCAGCCCTTGGTACTTCGGCCCAGAGCCACCAGAATGAAACTGCCATGTTCCTCTGCTGCCATGGTCAATGTAGGTGTACTTTCCAGGCATCCAGCGGGAGTGCTCTGATACCAACTTTCCACATGGGGAACCCTGGAGGAAACAAACCAGACTCCCCTGTACGGTAAAAGGAATCTTTTCTGTATGGAGTATCTCAAGCCTGAGGGTGGGTAATCCTCCATGGCCTCTTGAGGCCACCCATCCATTTGTTGGTCATCATAGACACTAACTCCAGCGTGAGCAATCAACTGACATCTGCACTTACTCAAGTGCTGGATATTTGAATCAGCTGCTACACACTGGAATTGCCTTATGCTTGGCACTGAATTTAAAAGTAGCTTGGCGGGACGCCTGGGTGGCTCAGTTGGTTAAACAGCTGCCTTCGGCTCAGGTCATGATCCCAGCGTCCTGGGATCGAGTCCCACATCAGGCTCCTTGCTCCGCAGGGAGCCTGCATCTCCGTCTGACTCTGCCTTCCACTCTGTCTGCCTGTGCTTGCTCTCGCTCGCTCTCTGACAAATAAATAAAATCTTGAAAAAAAAAAAGTAGCTTGGGTTTGCAATTCCATCCTCACCCTGGTGTTCAGTAAGCTCTCTTGATAGGGAATTCTGAAGCCACAACACAGCATTCTGCCTTCCCCATAGCAAGAAAAAACAGCCTGGAGAGACTGCCCAGAAACCCTACATGAGGATAAATCTACTCGACCCTCGAGTGAACCCCATTTATAGGTTTACCTGGCCACTAGCGCTGAGTCTGACAGAACCTCGTCTCTGACCTCGTGTCAGGACCCAGAGACTGGGCTCCAACTCCAGAATGTGAGACCAGCCATGTCCCAGGGCTGTCATCTCTACCCATTCTTGATTCAGGCATCTGTCCCCAGACATTTGCTGAAATCCCTGCCAATGGGGGAACCAGAAGCACAATAGGGAAATCCTCCTTCCCCATGGCAGGAATGATGGCTCTTGGGATGGGTTTGCAGACCTCAGAGTGGTAGCCAGCTGAATGGCCAATGATAACCCGCCCACTCATGAGGGCCGCCCTGGACACAAGCAGGCATTGTGACCCCCAACATGAGCATGCTTTCAAACAAACACTCTCAGTTGCATTCCAGAATTCAAATTTGCAGGCCTGATATGCCCCTAAGCACAAATCCTAACACCTGGTGGGATTTTTCAGGGGCCCAGAAACACAGCCTGTCTCTGGAATCCCTGTTTTGGGACACCCCTAAGATGGAAAATAGCACTCTCCCCTTGGCCAAGAAAGCCACCATAGTATAGGGAGCCGCTAGGATCCTTCAGAGGAAAAATCTCCCATGGATCCATGAGACCACACCTGCATTCCGAGGCCATCCTGGACACAAAAGCCAGATACACAAGCCTGTGCTACCACCTTCAAGGCAACTAATTTATAGTTCCAGACGAGCTGCCCTCCAGGTCTATGCATTGGGCCTGCGATCACCTCACCGCTAACCTTAACCCGAGTTTGTGCTTACAGACTTCTATCCCGAAACCATGGCTCATATTTCCTCCAGGATGGGGTCTCTGGAGCCACACCAAAGGACTGTGCCTGCCATCCCCAAGGAAAATGTGTCCGTCACATTTGCCTAAAACTTCGAGATAAGGAGAAACCTGCAAGGCCCCTGAGCCCACCCCAATACTGGAGGCCCCTCTGGACACAAATGTGCATTCTGAAATACGCTGATCACCTGAATCCAGGCAGATACCCAAGTCAGTGTTTCTCAGTCAGAAGATTGAACCTGACATGCTCCTATGACCTCATTGTAACCCCTGATTAGGTTTTCAGGCATCTGTAATCAGAGACCTGTTCTGGAGTACCAACTTAAGATACAACATATGGTCCCTGATCCCCACAACAGAACATCTCCTTTCTCTAGATGGAAGCCGTGCTCTTGGAACTGTAGATGAATCCTACTTGGCCCGTAGCCACCAGCAGATTCTAAGATCTCACTGGTAACAAGCCAGCATTGTGAGCCATCTTCATGAGATTCCATGTCAACTACAGGCCTTGGTACTTCACCCCAGAGCCTTCAGAAAGAACCTGTCATGTTCCTCAGCTGCAATGTTCAGTGGAAGTGTGCTTTCCAGGCATCCATGTGGGAGTGCTCTGCTACCCAAACTTTCCACATGGGGGACTCTCGAGCAAACAAATCTGACTGCCCTGTCCTGTAGAAGGAAACCTGGCTGTTTGGAGCATCTCACAAGCTCAAATGTGGGAAATCCTCTATGACCTCTTTTCAACTCCTATCCATTTGTCGGTCATTATAGACACAAACTCCAGCTTGAGCAAACATCTGACGTCTGCGCTTACTCAGGTGCTGGATATTCGAATCAGCCGCTGCACACTGGAAATGCCATTCGCTTGTCACTGAATTTATTCATAGCTTGGGTTTACAATTCCATCCTCACCCTACTGGTCCACAAGCCCTCATGATAGGGAATTCTGCAGCCACAACACAGCATTCTGCCTTCCCAATAGAAAGAAGAAGGGCCTGGTGAGTCTGCCCAGAAACTCCACATTATGATCAATCTACTTGTCCCTTGAGGGAACCCTGAATTATAGACAGCCCTGGCCCCTAGTGTTGTGTCTGACAGAGCCTAAGCCCCGACCTCGTGTCAGCCACCTAGAAGGCGGGGCCCATATCCCGCATGTTAGACTGGCCACGGAACAGAGCCGTCATCTTTACCCATCCTTGGTATTCAGGCATGTGTCCCCAGACCTTTCCTGGAATCCCTACCAATGAGGGAACCTGAATCACAATAGAGAAATCCTCATTCCCCATGGCAGGATTCCTGTAAGTTCGGAAGGGTGTCCAACACTCAGAGTGTTAGCCTACTGAATGGCCATTGAGACCACCCCCATTCCTGAGGGCCACCCTATGCAAAAGCTTGCATAGTGACCCTCAACCTGAGCATGCTTTCAAACAAACGCTCTCAGTTGTATCTCCAGGACTTGCATGGAGGCCTGGTAAGCCCCTATGCCCAAATCATAACCCTTGGTGGGTATTTCCAGGTGCCCAGAGCCAGAGCACTTCTCTGCAATCCCTGTTATGGGACACCCTTAATATGGAAAACAGAACTCTTTCCTCTCTGAGAAAGCCACCACATTATAAGGAGCCGCCAGGATACTTGAGAGGAAATATCACCCATGGACACCTGAGACCACACCTGCATTCTTAGTCCATCGTGGATACACAATCCAGATAAAAAAGCCTGTGCTACCTCCTTTGAGGCATGCGATTTACATTTCACACGGAGCTTCCCTCCAGGAGTATGCATTGGGCCTACAATCACTTCGCCACTAAACCTAACCCGCATTTGTGTTTGCAGACTTCCCTCCCAAAACCATGGCTCTCATGCCCTCCAGCATGGGGTCTCTGGAGCCACACCACAGGACTGTGCCCACCATTGCCAAGGAAACTGTGCCCATCAAATTGCCCTATCTTTCCAGATTAGGAGAAACCTGCAAGGCCCCTGAGCCCACCCCAATACTGGTTGCCACTCTGTACACAAATGCACAGTCTGGAACACCCTGATCACCTACATCTAGGCAGACTTTGAAGTCAATGATACTGAGTCAGAGAATTGAACCTGACATTCCGTTAGGATTTTATTGGAACCCTAAATTAAATTTTCAGGCATCTATCCTCAGAGGCCTGTTCTGCAATACCAAATTATGATACATTTGGTCCGTTAGCCCCACATCAGAACATCTCTGGTCCGAGAAGGAAACCGTGCCCTTTGACCAGTGTCAAACCCTCAGGGTAGATGAATCCTACATGGTCCCTTAGCCACCAGCACACTCTAAGGTCTCCATGGTAACAAACCTGCATTATGACCCATCTTCATGAGACTTCATGTCAACTCCAGGCCTTGGTAATTCGCCCAAGAGCCACCAGAACGAATTGGCCATGTTTCTCAGCTGCAATTTTAATGGAGGTGTGCTTTTCAGGCATCCACGTGGGAGTGCTCTGCTACCCAAACTTTCCACATGGGGGACCCTGGAGCAAATAAACCAGTCTCCCCCTGTGTGGTAGAAGGAAACTTTGCTGTTTGAAGCATCTCACAAGCCCCAGCATGTGAAATCCTCCATGGCCTCTTGACGCCACCCCTCCATTCATCGGTCATCATAGACATAAACTCCAGCATGAGGAAATGTCTGACTTTCACCTTTACTCAGGTGCTGGATATCTGGAATCAGACACTACACAATGGAACTGCCTTTTGCTTGGCACTGAATTGAACCTTAGCTTGAGTTTACAATTCCATCCTCACCCTACTGGTCCCCAAGCCCGCTTGATAGGGAATTCTGGGGCCACAACGCAGCTTTTTGCCTTCCCCTTAGAAAGAAGAAGGGCATGGTGATTCTGCCCAGAAACTCTGCATGAGGATCAATCTGCTCAGCCCTTGAGGGATCCCTGATTCATAATCAGCCCTGACCACTAGTTCTGTTTCTGACAGAGCCTGAGTGCTCAATTCATGTCAGCTACTCAGAGAGTCAGGCATGTGAGACTGGCCATGTCTCAGGTCCCTCATCTCTACCCATCCTTGGTATTCAGGCATCTGTCCCCAGACATTTGCTAGAATACCTGCTAATGGGGGAACCTGAGGCACAATAGAGAATTCTTCCTTTTCCATGGCAGGAATCCTGGTAGTTGGGATAGGTGTCCTACATTAAAGTGGTAGCCAGCTGCATGGCCAAGGAGACAACTCCCACTCATAAGGGCTGCCCTAATCACATCAGGCATTGTGACACTCAGACTAGCATGCTTTCAAACAAACGCTCTCAGTTGTACCTCCAAGTCACACATTGTAGGCCTGGTACTCCCCTAGGCCCAAATCCTAATCCTGGTGGGATTTTCCAAGCACCCAGACTCACAGCCCTTCTCTGGAATCCCTTTTTGGGGAACATCTAAGATTGAAAACAGCACTCTTCCATTCAAACGAGAAAGCCACCATACTATTGGGAGCTTCCAGGATCCGTAGAGAGGAAAATACTCTCATGGAAACATTAGAACACACCTGCATTCCAAGGCTATCATGGACACACAATCCAGATACAAAAGCCAGTGCTAGTGCCTTCGAGGTACGTGATTTACAGTTCCTGACGATCTGCCCTCCAGGTCTATGCATTGGGCCTACGATCACCTCGCAACTCAACCTAATCCGAGTTTGTGATTGCAGACTTCTCTCCCAAAACCATGGCTTACATGCCCTCCACGATGGAGTCTCTGGAGCCACACCACAGGACTGTGCCTGCCACCCCCAAGGAAACCGTGCCCACAAATTTGCCTAAACCTTCAAGATTAGGAGAAACCTGCAAGGCCCCAGAGCCCACCCCAATATTGGAGGCCACTCTGTACACAAAGGCACAGTCAGAAACATTCTGGTTGCCTACATATAGGCAGACACCGAAGTCAATGTTCCTGAGTCTGATGATTCAACCTGAAATTCCCCTTGGACTTCATTGGAACCCTAGATGAAGTTTTTAGGCATCTGTCCTCAGAGGCCTGTTCTGGAATACCAACTTATGATACAACATTTGGTCCGTGAGCCCCACAACAGAACATCTCCGATACCCAGAAAGAAACCATGTTCTTCGACCGGTGTCAAACCATCAGGATAGACTAATCATACATGGCCCCTTAGCCACCAGCACATAGTAAGATTTCCGTGGTAACAAAACTGCATTGTGACCCAACTTTATTAGAATCCAGGCCTTGGTACTTTGCCCTAGAGCAACCAGAAAGAACCTGCCATGTTCCTTAGGTGCAATGGTCAATGTAGGTGTGCTTTCCAGTATCCACATGCGAGTACTATGCTACCCAAACTTTGCACATGGGGGAACCTGGTGTAAACAAACCAGACCTCCCCTGTCCAGTAGAAGGAAACCTTATGTTTGGATCAACTCACAGGCCTCAGCGTGTAAACTGCTCCATGGCCTCTTGATGCCACCACTCCATTGGTCGGTCATCATAGACACAAACTCCAGTCTAAGCAAACATCTGACATGCACCCTTATCCCGGTGCTGGATGTCTTGAATAAACCACTGCACATTGGAACTGCCTTCCACTTGGCACTGAATTGAACCATAGCTTGTGTTTACAATTCCATCCTCACCTGACTGGTCCCTAAGCCCTCTTGATAGGGAAATCTGGGGCCACAACGCAGCATTCTGCCTTCCCCATCGAATGAAGAAATGCCTGGTGAGTCTGCCCTGAAAACCCATATGAGGATCAATCAGGTCGGCCCTTGAGTCAACACCGATTTATAGGCTGCCATGGCCACTAGTGCCGTGTCTGACAGAGCCTGAGCTCGACTGAGTTTCAGCCACTAAAGAGAAGGCCCCATATCTAGCATTTGGGATTGCCATGGCCAAAGTATGTCATCTCTACCCATCCTTCATATTCAGGCACCTGTCCCCAGACCTTGGCAGGGATCCCTGCCAATTAGGGAACTTGAAGCACAATAGAGAACTCTTCTTTCCCCATGGCAATAAACCTGGCTTTTGGGATGGGTGTTCTACCCTCAAAGGGGGAGCCAGTTACAACATCAATGACACCACACACACTCCTGAGGACTACCCTTGGCACAAACAGGCATTGTGACCCTCACCCTGAGCATGCTTTCAAAAAATCCCTCTCAGATTCACCACAATGATCCCTCATTTCATGCCTGGTATGCCTGTAGGTTCAAATCATAAAACTTGGTGGGATTTTCGAGGTGCCCAGACCCAGAGACCATCTCTGGAATTTTTGTTTTGGTGCACCCTTCAGATGGAAAACAGCACTCATCCCTTCCCCAAAAATGTCACCAAATTATGAGGAGCCACCAGGATCCATAGAGAGGCAATGTCTCCCATGGACCCATGAGAACACACCTGCATTCCGAGGCCATCCTGGACACACAATCCGGAGAGAAAAGCCTGTGCTACTGCCTTCCATTCACCCTAATTACAGTTCCAGATGAGCTGCTCTCAAGGTATATGCATTGGGCCTGTGATCACCTCGCCACTCACCCTAATTCGAATTTGTGTTTGCAGACTTATCTACCAAAACCATGGCACACATGCCCTCCAGGATGGGGTCTCTGGATCCACACTGCAGGACTGTCCCTGCCATCCACAAGGAAACTGTTTCCATCACAGTTGCCCAAACTGTCTAGATTAGGAGAAACCTACAAGGCCTCTGGGCCTACCCCAATTTCGGCGGCCGCTCTGAACACAAATGCACAGTCTGAAATACCCTGATCTCCTACATCCAGGAACACAGCCAAGTCAATGGTCCTGAGTCAGAATAATGAACCTAACATGCCCCTAGGACGTCATTGGAACCATTGATTCGGTTTTCAGACATGTGTCCTCAGAGGCCTGTTCTAGAATGCGAACTTATGATACAACATGTGGTGGCTGGGCCACACAACAGAACATCTCCTGTCCCCAGAAGGAAACCGTGCCCTACAATCTGTGCAAAATCCCAGAGTAGTAGATTCCTGCACAACTACTAAGCCACCAGCACATTCTAAGATCTACCTGGTAACAAACCAGCTGTGTGGCCCATCTGCAAGAGATTCCATGTCAAATCAAGGACTTGGTACTTTGCTACAGAGACACCAGAATAAAGCTGCCATGTTCTTCAGTTGCAATGGTCAATGAAGTTGAACATTCCAGGCATCCATGCGGTAGAGCTCTGCTACCCAAACTTTCCACATGGGGGACCCTGGAGCAAATAAACCACACTCCACCTGTCCAGTAGAATGAAACCTTGCTATTTGGAGCAGCTCATGAGTCTCAACGTGAAAATCCCTACATGGCTTCTTGACGCCACCCCTCCATTTGTCAGTCATCATAGACACAAACTCCAGTGTGAGCAAATATCCGACGTCCTCCCTTACTAAGGTGCTGGATATCTCGAAAAAGCTGCTGGACACAGGAACTGCCTTCCGCTTGGCAGTGAATTGAACTGTAGCTTGTGTTTACAATTCCTTCCTCACCCGACTGGTCCCCAAGCCTTCTTGATAGCGAATTATGGACACACAACACAGCATTCTGCCTTCCCGATAGAAACAAGTGCCTGGTGAGTCTGGCCAGAAACCCCACATGAGGATCAATCTGCTCGGCCCTATATCGGAGGGACCCTGATTTATAGGTTGCCCTGGCCACTAGTGCTGTGTCTGACAGAGCCTGAGCCCAGACCTAGTGTCAGTCACCAGAGTTTGAGCCCCACATCTAGTATTTGGGAATGCCATGGCTCAAGTATTTCATCTCTACCCATCCTTGGTATTCAGGCACCTGTCCCCAGACCTTTGCTGGAATCCCTGATAATGGGGCATCCTGAAGCACAAAAGAGAACTCCTCCTTCTTCATATCAGGAAACTTGGCTGTTAGGATGGGTGTTCAACCCTGAAAGGGGGAGTCATTTACAAGTCCAGTGAGACCACACAAACGCCTCAGGGATGCCCTGGAGGCAAACAGGCCTTGTGACCCTCAGCCTGAGCATGCTTTCAAACAATCCTTCTCTGTTGCACCACCATGAACCCGCATTGCAGGCCTAATATGCCCTAAGCCCAAATCCTAGCACTTGTTGTGATGTCCCAGATGCCATGAACCAGAGCCCGTCTCTGGAATCCCTGTTTTGGGGCACCCATAAGGTGGAAAACATCACTCTCCCCTTCCCCGAAAAAGCCACCAAACTATGGAGAGCCACCAGGATCCATAGAGAGGAAAAGACTCCCATGGACCCATGAGACCACACCTGCATTCCAAGGCCATCCTGGACACACAATCCAGAGAGAAAAGCCTGTGCTACTGCCTTCCAGTCTCCCTAATTATAGTTCATGACGAGCTTCCCTCAAGGTCTACGCATTGGGCCTGTGATCACCTCGCCACTCACCCTAATTTGTATTTGTGTTTGCAGACTTCTCTCCCAAAACCATGGCTCACATGCCCACCAGAATGTGATCTCTGGAGCCACACCACAGAACTCTGGCTGCCAACCCCAAGGACACTGTGCATATCAGATTTGCCCAAACCTTCCAGATTAGGAGAAACCTGTGTGGCCCCTGAGCCCCCACCAATATTGCCGGCCACTCGGGATGGAAATGCGCAGTCTGAAACACCCTTATCACCTACATCCAGGGAAATAGCCAAGTCAATGATCGTGAGATAGACGATTGAACCTAAAATGCCAGTAGGCTCTCAATGGAACCCCATTAGGTTTTTAGGCATCTGTCCTCAGGGGCCTGTTCTGAAATACCAATCTATGACACATCATATGGTCTCTGAGCCACACGACAGAACATTCCCTGTCCCCAGAAGAATACCATGCTCTTGGACCTGTGCCAAACCCTCAGGGTAGGAGAATCCTGCATGGCACCTTAGCAACCAGCACATTCTAAGTTCTCCCTGGTAACAAACAAGCATTGTGACCCATCTGCAAGAGATCCCATGTCAACTCAAGGCCTTGGCACTTTGTCCCAGAGCCACCAGAACGAATCTGCCATGTTCCTCAGCTGCAATTGTCAATGGAGGTGTGCTTTCCTGGCATCCATGCCGGAGAGCTCTTCTTCACAAACTTTCCACATGGGGAAACCTAGAGTAAACAAACCAGACTTCACCTACACTGTACAAAAAAATGTTACTTTTTGCAGCAGTTCACAGGCCTCAGCATGTGAACTCCTCCATGGCCTCTTTATACCACCCCTCCACTTGTCGGTCATCATAGACAAAAACTCTAGTGTGAGCAAGCATCTGACATCCACCCTTATTCCAGTGCTGGATATCTCGAGTAAACTGCTACAAATTGGAACTGCCTTCTGCTTGGCACTGAATTGAACCATAGCTTTTGTTTACAATTCCACCCAAAACTGACTGGTTCCCAAGCTCTCGTGATTGGGAAACCTGGAGCCACAACACAGCATTCTGCCTTCCCTATTCAATGAACAAATGCCTGGGAATCTTCCCAAGAAACTCCACATGAGGATCAATGTGCTCCACCCTCGAATCTACTCTGATATAAAGGCTGCCATGGCCACTAGCGCTGTGTCTGACAGAGCCTGAGCCCCGACCGAGTTTTAGGCCTCATATCTAGCATTTGGGATTGCTATGGCCCAAGTACGTCATCTCCACCCATCCTTGGTATTCAGGCACCTATCTCGAGACCTTGCTGGAAACCCTGACAATGGGGCAACCTGAAGCACAGAGGAACCTGACGGAAGAGAACTCATCCTTCCTCATGGCAGGACATTTGGCTGTTGGGTTGGGTGTCCAACTCTCTAAGAGGGAGCCAGATATATGACCAATGAGACCACTCCCACTCCTGAGGGCCGCCATGGGAGCAAACAGGCATTGTGAGACTCAGCCTGAGCAAGCTTTCAAACAATCCCTCTCAGTTGCACCATCATGATCCCGCATTGCAGGCCTCATACACCCCTAGGTGCAAATCCTAACCCTTGGTGGGAAGTCCCAGATGCCCAGAAAAAGAGCCTGTATCTGGAATCCCTGTTTTGGGGCACCCATAAGATGGAAAACAACACTCTTCCCTTCCCCAAAAAAGCCACCAAACTATGAGCTGCACAGATCCATAGAGAGGAAAAGTTTCCCATGGACCCATGAGACTATACCTGCATTCCAAGGCCATCCTGGACACACAATATAGAGATAAAAGCCTGTGCTACTGCCTTCCAGTCACCCTAATTACTCCTGACAAGCTGCACTCCAGGTCTACTCATTGGGCCTGTGATCACCTTTCCACTAACCATAACCCACATTTGTGTTTGCAGACTTCTCTCCCAAAACCATGGCTCATATGCCCTCCAGGACAGGGTCTCTGGATCCACAACACATGACTGGGCCTGCCATCCCCAAGGAAACTGTGCCCGTCAAACCTGCCCAAACCTTCCAGTTTAGGAGAAACACGCAAGAGCCCTGAGCCCGACCCAATATTGTCGGCAGCACTGGACACAAATGCCAGTCTGAAACGCCCTGATCACCTACATCCAAGCAGACAGCCATTTCAATGTTCCTGGGTCAGAAGATTGTACCTGACATGCTCCTAGGACGTCATTGGAACACTAGATTAGGTTTTCAGGCATCTGTCCTCAGGGTCCTGTTCTGAAATACCAACTTAGGATACAACATGTGGTCCCTGAGCCACACAATAGAATATCTCCTGTCCCCAGTAGGAAACCATGCCCTTCGACCTGTGCCAAACCCTCAAGATTGGAGAATCCTGCACAGCACCTTAGACACCAGCACAAACTCTAGTTTGTGCGTTGACCCATACCACAAGCTTTCCATCTGCTGGACAGTCGAGTCCTGTTGAATGGCTCCAGGATGTCCCATACGGAAAGACTGGAGAGCAGGATTCGAAGGATGGATGCCTGTACAGCATACCTCACATTCCCATTGGCTCTTTGTGACAAGACATGTTTGAACTACTGGCTCTGGGGCGAGCTAACTAGGGGGCTGAATTGAAATGGACTCTCCTGCGGATGGGTCATATTGTGGGTTTGTGTGCATGGAGTCCTTGGAATATTTTGGCAGCTCAGGGGCCATGAAGTATTCGCCTAACCGAAGGGTGTAATATTGCTCCAATTAAAAAGAGATCCCTATGTGGAGATGAGACAGGTTCTCTTTGGTGCCTCAGAAAAGCCCCAGATACTGGTCTTCAAACCAGTTCTCTGAGTAGAGACACCTGGAAACCAAAGCTAGGGTTCAGATTAGAGCCTAGATGCCTGTCCGTTTCAATCTTCTGTCTCTGGGGACACTGTCTGAGTATCTAAGTGGAGATAGTTGCTCAGCTGGTGTCAGAGTGCCCCTCTTAGTCCATGGCCGAGGCATGGCCTTGGAGACCTTATTGGATTCTCCTAATCTCTAGGGTTGTGGCCAATGGATTGGGTACAGTTTTCTTGGAGAGGACTGGCACAGTCCTTCAGTGTGTCTCCATAGGCCCTAGCCTGGAGGGTGTGTGGGTCCGGGCTGTGGGCACAGAAGTCTGAAAACACAAACTCGGCTTGGGTGTGGAGCCGAGAGCATGGCAGGATGGACCCACAGACCGTGAGAGGAGATCCTCAGCTTATGAAAGAAGGGCAAATGGGAGGCAGTCACGCAAGCTTTTGTCTTTGGATGTTTTGTCTCCCATAGCCGTGGAATGTAGGGGTGACCTCAGGGGCTATGGAAGAGTCTCCCTCTCTGAGGAGTTGGTCCAGCTCTTAAGATTTTGGGGACATTTTGTGGGAAGGGTGGAGTCCTGCTGTCTGGCTCAGGTGTTCTTCCAGGAGAGGGACTCCAGATCACAGTCCTGGGTTCGAGCAAATGGAATACTCGAGCTCTTGTGAAGATTGGGATCATAGGGGCTTGGCAAGCCCCATATGCGGGCTCTTGGTCGAGGCCCTGAGAGACCTTACTTCGACATGGGGCCCATGCTGATGGTCCCAATGCGAGTTTGTACCCAAGGAGGCACTCAAGTTTAGGCTTGGCCTCAGGGGCCATGAAGGTTTCTCCTACACTGAAGGTATGACTCCATGCCAACAGCAAGTTTTCCAGCCATGGGGAAGGAGAAGATCTGATTTGTGCTTCAGTTACCCACGTTTGCCAGGATTTGATATAATATCTAGGGTCAGATGTCTGAAAACCCAGGTTGGGAAGAGATGACGGCATAAGGCCATGGCTTGTCTGATGTGCTTAGTGTGCAGCCAGCTGTTTCCTTGTCTGTCGGGACGTCAGGCTGTGTCAGACAGAGCATTACTGACCAGGGTAGCCTTTCCAGTTAGGGTGCGGTCGAGGCCAGAGCAGGTTGGTTCTCATTTGTGGTTTCTGGAGAGCCCCATAGGGCAACGTTTTTCTTCTGGTGGGCAGGCAGAAAACTGTGTTGTGGTTCTGGAATTCCCAGTCTGGAGGGCTTGTTTGCCAGGAGTGTGAAGAGGGAAGTCTGAAAACACAAGCTAGCGTTAGGTTTGGGGCCGAGGGCATGGCAGGCCCACTCTGCAGAGACTGAATCAAGATCTCCTGCATCTGAGGTCAGGGCGAGTATCAGACGTTGCCTCAGGTTGGAGTTTGTGTCCATTATGGCCCCTTCCTGAAGGGGGTGGGGGCGTCATGAGGCCAGGGAGGTTTCCCAACGCTGGGAGTTATGAGCTGCCCCAAACATCAAGGTTTCCTCTGTAGGACAGTCGAGTACTATGAGATGGTTCTAGGATGACCCCTACAGAAAGACTCGAGAGAAGGGGTCTAAGCATGAATGTCTGCAAATGCCACCTCACATTCCCACTGGCTGCTTGGGGCAAGGCAGGCTCAATCTGCAGGCTCTTGGGCGGGTTTCTCAGAGGGCTGAGTTGAAATGGACTCTCCTGAGGATGAGTCATACTGTGGGTTGGTGGCCATGGAGACCTTGGAATGTGGCGGTTGCTCAGGGACTCTGCAGGTTTCTCCAAACCGAAGGGTTTGACACAGCTCCAACAATGAAGCTTCCCATGTGGAGACGATAGTTGTTCTGTTTGGTGTCTCAGGAAAGCCCCAGATGCTGGTCTTCAAACCCAGGCCTCTGAGGAGTGACACCTGGAAACCAAAGCAAGAGTTCAGATTAGGGCCCAGGGGCCTGTCTGGTTCAATCTACTGTCTCTGCCGACATCTGTCTGTGTTTCTGCATGGAGGTAGTTGCTCAGCTTGTGTCAGGATGCCTTTGTCCAGAGTGGCTTATAGTAGTGGGATGTCCTCGGGGGCCTTGATGTTTCTCCTATTCTGTGGGGTTATGGGCAATGGAATGGGCATAGTCTCCTTGGAGAGAGCAGGACAGTCCTGTGGTGTGGCTCCAGAGGCCCCAGCCTGGCGGCTGTGTGGGCCAGGGCTGTGGGGACAGACATCCAAAAACACAAACTCGGCTGAGGTTTGGGGCTGAGGTTATGGCAGGAGTGATCTACAGTCCGTGAGGGGAGCTCATTGTGATTAGAAAGTAAGGCGAGTGAGAGGCGGTCGTTTAGGCTTATGTCTCTGGATGTTGTATTCATGATGGTCATTTAATGTAAGCATGGTCTCATGGGCCATGGAAGTCTCCCTCTCTGGTGATTTGTCTGGCTCCCAAGAGATTGGGGTCATTTTGTGGGAAGGGAGGAGTCCTGTTTTCTGCCTCATGTGTCCCCACAATAGAGGGATTCTAGAGCAGAGCACTGGGTACATACAACTGGAATACCCACCCTCTGGTTAGGCCTGGGGTCCTATGGGCATGGCAAGCCCATATGCAGATTCTTGGTCCAGCCACTGACAGACGTTACTTGAATAGTGGACTCATGCTGAGGGTCACAATGTGTGTTTGTGCCCAAGGTGGTCCTCAATATTGGGCGGGACCTCATTGAGCTTGCAGGTTTCTCCTACAGTGAACCTTGGACATGCCAACCTCAGGGTTTCTTGCCATGGGGAAGGAGGAGTTTTGATTTCTGCATCACGTTCACCTCTGGGCACTAATTGGAGATAAGGTCTAGGTTCTGAAGGCTGAAAACCGAGGTTTGGAAGAGATGACGACCTAAGGCCATGGCGGGTCCGATGTGTTCAGTTTGGGGCCAGCTTTCTAGGTGTCTTTCAGGAGGTCTGCACTCAGGCTGTGCCAGACAGGGCATTCGTGCCCAGATACGCTGTATAATTGGGGTACAGTTGAGTGGCATGCAGAAGATAATTATTTGGGGTTTCTCCGTAGCCCCATAAGGCAAAGTCTTTCTTCTGGAGGGCAGGCAGAGTGCTGCATTCTGGCTCCGGAACTGCCAAACTGGAGGCCTTGCGGCCAGGAATGCAAGGATGTAAGTCTGAGAACTGAAGCTTTGCTTTGGTTTCAGGGCGAGGAAATGACAGGCACACTCTGCAGAGCTGAATTTAGATTTCATGCATTTGAGGTCAGGGCGAGGTTCATATATTGGCTCAGGTTGGAGTTTCTGTCCATGATGACCCCTTCATGAAGGGGGGTCATCACACCGCCATTGGTGTTTTCCCATGATGGCAGTAGTGAGATGCTCCAAACCACAAGGATTTTCTGCGGGTCAGTTGAAACCTGTTGGATGGCTCCAGGGCATCCCATATGGAACAATTGCAGAGCAGGGTTGTAAGGATGGATGCCTGGGCATCCGGCCTTGCATTCCAATTGTCTCCTAGCGAAACGGCACGTTTGATTGCTGCCTATGATGTAGCAGCCGAGGGGGCTGAGTTGAAATGCATTCTCCTGAGGATCGGTCATAATGTGGGATTGTGTCCATGGAGACCTTGGAATGGGGCAGTGGCACCAGGGCTCTGAAGGATGCTCCTAACCAGAGGTTTTGACACAGCTCCAAGAAGCATTTTTCCCATGGGGAAACAAGATTTGTTCTCATTGGTGCTTCAGTAACCCCCAATATGCTGGTATTGGAAACCAGAACTCTGAGGAGAGATGCCTGGAAACCAAGGCAATGGATCTGATTAGGGCCTGGGGCCTGTCTGGTTTAATCTTCTTCTCTCGGTTCATCTGTCTATGGGATTGAGTGGAGGTAGTTCCTCAGCTGGTGTCAGATTGCCCCTATTTGTCCTGGGCAGTCTACACTATTGGGATGGCCACTTTGACTTTGGAGGTTTCTCCTAATTTGCAAGTTTGTGGCCAATGAAATGGGCAGAATTCCTTTGGGGAGGGAAGGCACAATCCTGAGGTGTGGCTCTAGGGGCTCAAGCATGGAGGGTGTGTGGGTCAGAGCTGTGGGGACAGAAGTCTGAAAACAGAAACTCGTCTTGGGTTTGGGGACATAGGTATGGGAGGCCCGATCTACAGACCTTGAGCAGAACTCTTCAGGATATGAACAAAGAGTGAGTGTGAGGCACTTGCTCAGGCTTTTGACTCTGGATTTTGTGTCACTGATGGCCGTGGAATGTAGGGGCGTCCTCATGGACCATGGGTGAGACTTCCTCTATGGGGATTTGGATGATCCCAATATTTTGGGGTCATTCCGTGGGATGGGAGGAGTCCATTCTGTTTTTTTTTTTTTTTTTTTTTTTCTTTTTTTTTTTTTTACCTCAGGTGTGCCACTAAAGAGGGATTCCAGAGCAGAACCCTGGGAAGGGGCGACTGGACAACCCGAACTCTGTATAAGATTGGGGGCCTAAGGGCATGGCAATCCCCATATGGGGTACCTTGGTCCAGCCACTGAGAGGTCTTACTTGAGTACAGTGCTCACACTGAGGGTCACAATGCATGTTTGTGCCCAATGTAGGCATCAAGCATGGGCGGGGACTCATGGGCCATGCTTGATTCTCCTACACTGAACTTTGGACAACATACAAACCACAAGGTTTCTTTCCATGGGGAAGGAGGAATTCTGATTTCTGCATCATGTTCACCCCTGGGCAGTGACTGGAGATAAGATCTAAGTTCTGAATCCAGAAAATCGAGGTTGGGATGAGATGATAACCTAAGGTCATGGAGGGTCCGATGTGCTCAGTGTGCGGTCAGCTTTCTGGGTGTTGTTCAGGAGGTATGGATTCAGGCTGTGTCAGACAATGCATTAGTGCCCAGGTTAGAATGTATAATTTGGGTACAGTTGAGTTCCATGTAGGTTCATCCTCATTTATTGTGTCAGGGAAGCTCACTGGGGCAACATTTTTCTTCTGGTGGGCAGGCAGAGTGCAGCATTGTGGGTCCAGAATTGCCAAACTTGAGGGCGTCGGGACCAGGAGTGTGAGGACGTAAGTCTGAGATTATAAGCTAAACTTAAGTTTCAGGGCGAGGGCACGGCAGGCACCCTCTGCAGATCCGAATCAAAATCTCATTCATCTGAAGTCAGGACGAGGATCAGACTTAGGCGCAGGTTGGAGTTTCTGTCCATGATGGCCCCTTCATCAAAGGGGTGGAATCTCGAGGCCATGGAGGTTTTCCCACGTTGGGAGTTGTGGGATGCTCCAAACTGCAAGAATTCCTTCTGCGGGAAAATTGAGACCTGTTGGATGGCTCCAGGACATCCCATATGGAATGACTCCAGAGCCGGGTTCTAAGGATGGATGCCTGAGCAGACTGCCTCTTACACCAATTGTCTCCCTGCCACAAGACAGGTACGATCTGATGGCTATGCAGGAGCAATCGTGGGAGCTGAGTTGAAATGGACTCTCCTGAAGATGGGTCTTAATGTGTGTTTGTGTCCATGAGGACGTTGGAATGGGGTGGTGGCCCCAGGGCTCTAAAGGATTCTAACCGGAGATTTTGAAACCACTCGAAAGAGCAAGTTTTCCATGTGGAGACAAGATTTGTTCTAATTGGTGCCTCAGGAAACCCACATATGCTGGTTTTAGAAGCAGGCCTCTGAGGAGAGATACATAGAAACCACAGCAATGCATCCAATTAGGTCCTAGGAACCTCTCTGGTTCAATCTTCTTCTCTGTCGACATCTGTCTATTTTTTGAAATGGAGGTAGTTGCTCAGCTGGTGTCAGACCGCTCCTGTTTGTCCGGGCGGCCTACACTATAGGGATGGCCTCGGGGACTTTGGAGGTTTCTCCTAAATTGTATGATTATGGACAATGGCATGGGCAGAATTCCTGTGGAGTGGGCAGGCACAGACCTGATGTGTGGCTCCAAGGGCCCAGCCTTGAGGGTGTGTGGGCAAGGACTGTGGGGACAGATGTCTGAAAACACAAACTCAGCTTAGCTTTGGGGACGTAGGTATGGCAGGTCCGATTTACAGACTATGAGGAGAACTTTTTGGGATATAAATAAAGGGTGAAAGTGTGACACTTGTCAGGCTTTTGCCCCTGGATTTTGTGTCAATGATGGCTGTGGAATGTCAAGGAGTCCTCATGGGCCATGGAAGAGTCTTTCTCTCTGTGGATTTGGCCAGATCCCAATTGTTTTGGGTTAATCTGTGGGATTCAGTTTTGTTAACTAAGGTGTCCCACCAAAAGAGGGATTCCAGAGCAGAGCCCTGGACAACAAGAAATCTAACTAAAAATACGGGCCTAGGGGCATGGCAAGCCCAATATGCCTTCTAATGGTCCAGCCACTGAGAGGCCTTCATTGAGGACAGAACTCATGCTGAGGGTCACAATGCGTGTTTATGCCCTCATGGTACTCAAGCATGGGTGGGGACTCATGGTGCATGCTTGTTTCTCCTACACTGAATGATAGTCAACATGTCAACCACATGAGTTCTTGCCATGGGGAAGTATTAATTCTGATTTCTGCATGTCATTCACCCCTGGGCAGTGATTGGAGATAAGGTCTACGTTGTGAAGTCTGAAAACCGAGGTTGGGAAGAGATGACGACCTAAGACCATGTTGGGTCCGATATGCTCAGCGTGGAGCCAGCTGTCTGGGTGTTGGTCGGGAGGTCCAAGCTTGGGCTGTGTCAGACAGGGCCTTAGTGCCCAGGGTAGATTGTATAATTGGGGTACAACTGAGTGCCGTGCAGGTTGATCTTTATTTGGCATTTCTGGGTAGCCCCAAGGGCAATGTTTTTCTTCTGGAGAACAGGCAGAGTGCTGCATTGTGGCTCCGGAATTTCCAAAGTGGATGCCTTGTGGACGGGGAGTGTGAGGACGGAAGTCTGAGAACACATGTTAGGCGTAGGTTCTGGGCGAGGGCACGGCAGGCACCCTCTGAAGATCTGAATCGGGATATCATGAATCTGAAGTCAGGGCGAGGTTCAAACCTAGGCTTAGGTTTGAATTTCTGTCCATTCTGGCCACTTTATGAAGGGGACAGCATCTCCAGTCCATGGAGGTTTACCCACAATGGAAGTTGTGAGATGCTCCAAACAACAAAGATTCCTTCTGATCAACAATTGAGACCTTTTGTATCACTCCAGTACATACCATACAGAATGACACCAGAGCAGGGATCTAAGGATGGATGCATGGGAAGCCCGCCTCACATTGCAGTTGTCTCCTAGAAAATAGACAGGTTTGATATGCTGGCTCTGTCAGAGCAACCAAGGGGGCTGAGTTGAAATGGACTCTCCTGAGGATGGATGCTAATGTGGGTTTGTGTCCATGGAGACCTTGGAATGGGGCGTTGGTGCATGGGCCCTGAAGGATTCTCCTAACCGGAGGTTTTGAGACATCTCCAAAGGACAAGTTTCCCATGTGGAGACGAGATTTGTTCTGATTGGTGCCTCAGGAAACCCCCATATACTGTTATTGGAATATAGGCCTCTGAAGAGAAATAACTGGAAACCAAAGCAATGGCTCCATTTAGAGCCTAGGGGCCTGTCCGGTTGAATCTTCTTCTCTGTGTACATCCATCTAAGGTATTAGTGGAGTTAGATGCTCAGCTGGTGTCAGATGGCCCTTGTTTGTCCCAGGCGGCCTACACTATTGTGAAGGCCTTGGGGACTTTGGAGGTTTCTCCTAATTTTATGATTATGGACAATGGAATGGGCAGAATTCCCGTGGAGAGGGAAGGCACAGCTTTGATGTGGCTCCAGGGGCCCCAGCCTGCAGGGTGTGTGCACCAGGACTGTGGAGACAGAAGTCTAAAACACAAACTCAGTTTAGGTTTAGGGACGTAGGTATGGCAGGCCCGATCTACAGACCGTGAGGAGAATTCTTCCAGATATGAAGAAAGAGAGATTGTGAGGCACTTGTTCAGGCTTTTGTTTCTGGATTTTGTGTCAACGATGGGCGTGGAATGTCGGGGAGGCCTCATGGGCCATGGACGAGTCTTCCGCTCTGTGGATTTGGCCCGATTCCAATTGTTTTGGGTCAAACTGTGGGATGGGAGGAGTCCTTTCAGTTTTGTTACCTCAGGTGTCCCACCAAAAGAGGGATTCCAAAGCCGAGCCCTGGGGAGGGGAGACTGGACAACCAGAAATCTGGTTAAAAATTGGGGCCTAGGGGCATTGCAAGCCCAATATGCTGTCTTTTGGTCCAGCCGCTGAGAGGCCTTACTTGAGAACTGGGCTCACGTTGAGGGTCACAATGCATGTTTGTGACCGACTTGGTCCTCAAGCATCTGCAGGGCCTCATGGGCCACACTGGTTTCAACTACACTTTACGTTGGACAATATGCCAACCACAAGGTTTCTTGCCATGGGGAAGGAGTTCTGATTCCTGCATCATGTTCAACCCTGGGTGGTGACTGGAGATAAGGTTTAGGATCTGAAGCCTGAAAACCGAGGTTGGAAAGAGATGATGACCTAAGGCCATGGCGGGTCTGATGTGCTCAGTGTGTGGCTAGCTGGGTGGGTGCGAGCCAGGAGGTTCAGTCTCAGGCTGTGCCAGAAAGGGCAGTAGTGCCCAGGGCAGCCTGTATAATTGGGGTCCAGTCAAGTGGCATGCAAGTTGATCCTCATTTGGGGAATCTGGGTAGCCCCAGAGGGCAAAGTTTTTCTTCCGGAAAGCAGGCAGAGTGCTGCCTTGTAGTTCTGGAATTGCCAAACTGGAGGGCTTGTGGGCCAGGAATGTGATGGAAGTTGAGAACACAAACTAGACTTACGTTTCTGGGCAAGGGCACGGCAGGCACACTCTGCAGAGCTGAATCAAGATGTCCTGCATCTGAAGTCAGGGCGAGGATCAGACGATCGCTCAGGTTGGAGCTTCTGTCCCTGATGGCCCCTTCATGAAGCGCAGGGGGCGGGATCACGAGGCCATGGAGGTTTTCCCACGATGGGAGTTGTGAGATGCTCCAAACAGTAAAGATTCTTCTGCGGGACTATTGAGACCTGTTGGTTGGCTCCAGGACTTCCCATACAGCATAATTCTGAGAATGGTTCTAAGTATGGATGTCTGGGAAGCCTGCCTCTCATTCCAATCATCTCCTAGCGACAAGACGGGTTAGATCTGCTGGATCAGGGGGAGCAACTGAGGGGGCTGAGTTGAAATGGACTCTCCTGTGGATGGGTCCTAATGTGGGTGTGTCTCCATGGAGACCTTGGAATGAGGCGCTGGCACCGGGAACCTAAAATGTCCTTCTAACCAGAGGCTTTGAGAGAGCTCCAACATGCAAGTTTCCCATGTGTAAACGAGATTTGTTCTGATGGGTGCCTCAGGAAAAGCCCTCAGCTGGTATTGGAAACCAGGCTTTTGAAGAGACATGCCTGTAAACCAAAGCTATGGATCCCATTATGGCCTGGGGTCCTGTCTGGTCAATCTTCTTCTCTGGGGACATCCATCTATGGTATGAGTGGAGGTAGATGCTCAGCTGGTGTCAGACGGCCCTTTTTTGTCCCGGACAACCTACACCATTGGTATGGCCTCAGGGAATTTGGAGGTTTCTCCTAATTTGTATGGTTTTGGATAATGGAATGGGCAGAATTCCCATGGATTGGTAAGGCACAGTCCTAATGTGTGGTTCCAGGGGCCCAGCCTGGAGGGTGTGTGGCCCAGGACTTTGAGGACAGAACTCAAAAAACACAAACTCAGCTTAGGTTTGGGGACGTAGGTATGGCACGGTCGAACTACAAATCATGAGAAGAACTCTTCAGGATATGAAGAAAGAGCGAGTCTGAGGCGCTTGCTTAGGCTTTTGTCTCTGGATTTTGTATCAGCGATGGCCGAGGAATGTCGGGGAGGCCTCATGAGCCATGGACGAATCTTCCTCTCTGTGGATTTGGCCCTATCCCAATTCTTTTTCTTGAATCTGTGGAATGGGAGGACTCCTTTAAGGTTTGTTACCTGAGGTGTCCCACCAAAAGAGGAATTCCAAAGCAGAGCCCTGGGCAAGAGTGAAGGGACAACCCGAACTTGGTTAAAAATTGGGGTCTAGGGGCATGGCAAGCCCAATATGCTCTTTCTTCATGCAGCCACTGAGAGGCCTTGCCTGAGGACCGGGCTCAGGCTGAGGGTCACAATGTGTGTTTGAGACCAATGTGGCCCTCAAGCGTGGGCTGGGTCTCATGTGCCACACTGGTTTCAACTACACTGAAAGTTGGACAACATGCCAACCACGAGGTTTCTTGCCAAGGGAACGAGTTCGGATTTCTGCAACATTTTCAAACCTGGGCAGTGATTGGAGATAAGGTCAAGGTTCTGAAGCCTGAAAACCGAGGTTGGGTAGAGATGACGACCTATGGCCATGGCGGGTCCGATGTGCTCAGTGTGTGGCCAGCTGTCTGGGTGGGGCCAGGAGTTCCAGGCTCAGGCTGTGTCAGAATGGGCAATTGTGCCCACTTCAGCCTATATATTTGGTGTACAGCCAAATGGCGTGCAGGTTGATCCTCATTTGGGGTTTCTGGGTAGCCCCAGAGGGCAATGTTCTTCTTCCAGGGAGCAGGCAGAGTGCCGCATTGTACTTCTGGATTGCCAAACTGGAGGGCTTATGGGCCGGTAGTCTGAGGACGGAACTCCGAGAACACAAGCAAGGCTTAGGTTTTATGTGTGAGGACATGGCAGACCTGAATCGAGAACTCTTGCACCTGAAGTCAGGTTGAGCATCAGACGATGCCTCAGGTTTGACTTTCTGTCCCTGATGGCCCCTTCATAAAGGGGGGGAATCACGAGGCCGTGGGGGTTTTCCCACCATGGGAGTTGTGAGAAGCTCCAAACTGCAAAGATTCTACTGTGGGACAATTGAGACCAGTTGGTTGGCTCCAGGCCAACGATTCTGAGCAGGGTTCTAAGGATGGATGGCTGGGTAGCCCACCTCGCATTCCAATATTCTCCTAGCTACAAGACAGGCTAGATCTGTTGGATCTCGGGGAGCAACCGAGGACGCTGAGTTTAAATGGACTCTCCTGTGGATGGGTCCTAATATGTTTTTGTGTCTATGGAGACTGTGGCATTAAGCGGTGGCACTAGGGCCCTGAAGGCTTCTCCTAAACAGAGGTTTGACACAGGTCCACCATGCAAGTTTCCCATGTGTAGAGGAGATTTGTTCTGATGGGTGAGTCAAGAAACAGCCATATTCTGGTATTGAAATCCAGGCCTCTGAGGAGAGATGCCTGGAAAACAAAGCAATGAATCTGATTAGTGCCTAGGGGCCTGTTGGTTTCTTTTTACCTCGGGCGACATCTATCTATGGGTCAGAGTGCAGGTAGGTGCTCAGATGAACTCAGATTGCCCGTGTTTGTCCTTGGAAGCCAACACTATGGGATGGCCTCAGGGAATTTAAAGGTTTATACTTTTAGTTGCGTTGTCGCCATTGGAATGGGCTCACACAATTCCCTTGCGAGGGCAAGAACAGTCCTCAGGTTTGGCTTCAGGGGCCTGAGCCTATAGGGTGTGTAGGCCAGGGCTGTTTGGACAGTTGTCTGAAAACACAAACTCGACTTCTATTTCGGGTCATAGGTAGAGCAGGACTGATCTACAGACCATGAGGAGAACATTTTGGTATATGAAAAAAAAGCGAGTGTGAGGCTATTGCTCATGTTTTTGTCTCTGCATATCATGTCACTCATGGTCGTGAAATTTCCGGGTGACTTCATGGGAAATGGACGAGTCTTACTCTCTGGAGATTTGGCCCCTTCCAAAGAGGTTGGGGTCATTCTGTGGGATGGAAGAAGTCGTTTTTTGTTGTTGTTGTTGCTTTGTTTTGTTTCATTTTTTAACCTCCGTTGTCCCACCACATGAGGAATTCCAGAGTAGAGCTCTGGGGAGGGGTGACTGAACAACCAGAAATCTGCTTAAAAATTGGGGCCTAGGGCTATGTCAAGCCCATTATGACATCTAGTGATCCAGGCTCTGAGAGGACTTACTAGAGGACAGGACTCACCCTGAGGGTCACAATGCATATTTATGCCCTCGTCGCACTCAAGAATAGGCGGGCCTCAGGGTGAATGCTAGTTTCTCCTACAATGAACGTTGGACAACATGCCAACCACAAGGTTTCTTGCCATGTGTAAGGAGAAGTTCTGATTTCTGCATCACACTCACCCCCAGGCAGAGATAAAGTCTAGTTTCTGAGGCCTGAAAACTGAGGTAGGGAAGAGATGAGGACCTAAGGCCATGGCGAGTCTGATGTGCTCAGTGTGCGGTCAGCTGTCTGGGTGTTGGTCAGGAAGTCCGGGCTCAGGTTGTGTCAGACAGTGCATTAGTGCCCAGGTTAGACTATATAATTCGGGCAAAGTCGAGTACCGTGTAGGTTTATCTTCATATAAGGTGCCTTGGCAGCTCTTTAGGCAATATTTTTTTTCCAGAAAGCAGGCCATGTGCTTAATTGTGGGACCGGATTTACCAATCATGAGGGCTTTGAGGCCAGGAGAGTGAGGTCGGAATTCTGAGAACAAAAGCTATACTTGGGCTCAGGGCAAGGGCACGGCAGGTACCCCCTGCAGATCTGAACCAATATCTCATCCATTTCAAGTCAGGGAGAGAATTAGACTTTGGCTTAGGTTGGAGTTTCTGTGCCTGACGGCTCATTCATGAAGGGAGCGGAATCTCGTGTCCATGGAGTTTTTCCCACGTGGGAGTTGTGGGTTGCCCCCTTCAAGAATTCCTTCTGCGGGACAATTGAGACCTTTGGACAGCTCCAGGACATCCCATATGGAGTGACTCCATAGCACCGTTCGAGGGAGGATGCCTGGGAAGCCAGCCTCGCATTCCAATTGTCTCCTAGCAACAAGTCAGTTTAGATCTGATGGCTCTGCGGGAGCAACCGGGGTGACTGACTTGAAATGGACTTTCCTCAGGATGGGCCCTAATGTGTCTTTGTGTCCATGGGGCCTTGGAATGGGGCCGTGGCACCGGGACCCTGAAGTATTCTCCTAAGCTTTTGACAGAGCTCGATGTACATGTTTCCTTGTGGAGACGAGATTTGTTCTGATTGCTACCTCAGGAAAACACCTATGCTGGTATTGGAATCCAGGCTTTTGAGGAGACATGCCTCTCACCAAAGTAATGGATCCGATTGGCCAGGGTCCTGTCTGGTTCAATCTTCTTCTCTGGGGACATCCATCTATGGTATGAGTGGAGGTTGATGCTCAGCTGCTATCAGACCGCGCTTGTATGTCACGGGCGACATGCCCTATTGGGATGGCCTCAGGGATTTGGAGGGTTCTCCTAATTTTACGGTTTTGGACAATGGAATGGGCAGAGTTCCCATGGATTGGGTAGGCACAGTCCTTATGTGTGGCCCCAGGGACCGCAGCCTGGAGGGTGTGTGGCCCAGGACTTTGAGGACAGAAGTCTGAAAACATAAACTCAGCTTAGGTTTGGAGACGTAGGTATGGCAGGCCCGATCTATAAACCATGAGAAGAACTCTTCAGGATATGAAGAAAGAGCGAGTCTGAGGTGCTTGTTCAGTCTTTTGTCTCTAGATTCGGTATCAGCGATGGCCGTGGATTGTCTGGGAAACCTCATGGGCCATGGACGAATCTTCCTCTCTGTGGAATTGGACCGATCCCAATTCTTTTTCGTCAATCTGTGGAATGGGAGGTCTCCTTTCAGGTTGGTTACCTTAGGTGTCCCGCCAAAAGAGGAATTCCAAAGAAGAGCCCTGGGGAAAAGCGAAGGGACAACCCGAATTATGGGTAAAATTTGGGGCCTAGGGGCATGGCAAGCCCAATATGCTCTCTCTTCATCCAGCCACTGAGAGGCCTTACCTGAGGACTGGGATCAGGTTGATGGTGACAATGTGTGTTTGTGACCAATGTGGCCCATAAACATGGGCGGGGCCTCATGGGCCACACTGGTTTCAACTACAATGAACATTGGAAAACATGCCAACCACATGGTTTCTAGCCACGGGGAAGGAGTTGTGATTTCTGCATCACTTACAAGCCTGGGCAGTGATTGGAGATAAGGTCTAGGTTCTGAGACTTGACAACCGAGGTTGGGAAGAGATGACGACCTAAGGACATGGCTCGTCCGGCGTGCTCAGTGTTCGACCAGCTTTCTGGGTGGGGCCAGGAAGTCCAGGCTCAGGCTGTGTCAGAATGGGCAATAGTGCCTAGGTCATCCTATATATTTGGGGTACAGTCGAATGGCATGCAGGTTGATCCTCCTTTGGAGTTTCTGGGTAGCCCCACAGGGCTATGTTTTTCTTCCTGAAGGCTGGCAGAGTGCTGCATTATAGTTCTGGTTTGCAAACTGGAGGGTTTGTGGGCCAGTAGTCTGAAGACGGAAATCTGAGAACACAAGCTAGGCTTAGGTTTCTGGGTGAGGAAAAGGCAGGAACAATCTACAGACCTGAATCGAGATCTCGTGCTTCTAAAGTCAGGGTGAGCATCAGAAGATCGCTCAGGTTGGTGTTTCTGTCCCTGATGGCTCCTTCATGAAGGGGCGGGGTCTCGAGTTCGTGGGGGTTTTCCCACGATGTTAGTTGTGAGAAGGTCCAAACTGCAAAGATTCTTGTGCAGGACAATTGAGACATGTTGGTTGGCTCCAGGGCAACGATTCCGAGCAGGGTTCTAAGGATGGATTCCTGGGTAGCCCACCTTGCATTCCAATTGTGTCCTAGCAACAAGACAGGTTATATCTGCTGGATCTGGGCGAGCAATCTGGATCTGGGTTGAAATGGACTCTCCTGTGGATGGATCCTAATATGTTTTTGTGTCTATGGAGACCTTGGAATGAAGGGGTGGCACTGGGGTCCTGAAGGTTTTTTTCAAACAGAGGCTTTGACACAGCTCCAACGTGCAAGTTTCCCATATGTAGATGAGATTTGTTCTGACGGATGAGTCAGGAAACAGCCATATGCTGGTATTGAAATCCAGGCATCTGAGGAGAGATGACTGGATACCACAGCTATGGATCCGAATAGGGCCTAGGGGCCTGTTCGTACATTTTTACCTCTGGGGACATCAGTCTATGCGTCTGAGAGCATGTAGGTGCTCAGATGGGCTCAGATTGCCCCTGTTTGTCCTGGGAAGCCACCACTATTGGGATGGCCTCAGGGAGTTTGCAGGTTTATCCTATTAGTAGGTTGTGGCCATTGGAATGGGCACATACAATTCCCTTGTAGAGGGCAAGTACAATCCTCAGGTTTGGCTCCAGGGGCCTGAGCCTGTAGGGTGTGTAGGCAGAGCTGTTTGGACAGTCTGAAAACACAAACGCGGCTTATGTTTCAGGTCATAGGTATGGCAGGATTGATCTACAGACCATGAGGAGAACTCTTCGGGATATGAATAAGGGGCGAGTGTGAGGCTCGTGCTCAAGTTTTTGTCTCTGGATATCGTGTCACTCATGGTCGTGAAATTTCCTGGTGACTTCATGGGAAATGGACGAGTCTTACACTCTGGGGGTTTGGCCCCGTACAAGGAGTTTTGGGTCATTCTGGGGATGGAAGAAGTCCGTTTTGTTGTTGTTGTTGATTTGCCTTGTTTTGTTTTTTAACCTCAGGTGTCCCACCAAATGGGGGATTCCAGAGTAGAGCCCTGGGGAGGGCCGACCGGACAACAAGAAATGTGGTTAAAAATTGTGGCCTAGGGACATGTCAAGCACATTATGACATCTAATGGTCGAGCCACTGAGAGGACTTACTAGAGCACAGGACTCACGCTGAGGGTCACAATGCGTGTTTATGCCCACTTCGCAAACAAGAATGGGCAGGGCCTCATGGTGAATCCTGGTTTCTCGTACACTGAACGTTGGACAACATGCCAACCATAAGGTTTCTTGCCATGGGTAAGGAAGAGTTCTGATTTCTGCATCACAGGCACCACTGGGCAGTGATTGGAGATAAGGTCTAGGTTCTGAAGCCTAAAAACTGAGGTAGGGAAGAGATGATGACCTAAGGCCATGGCGGGTCTGATGTGCTCAGTGTGCGGTCAGCTGTCTGGGTGTTGGTCAGGAGATCCGGGCTCAGGTTGTGTCAGAGAGTGCATTAGTGCCCAGTTTAGACTATATACTTTGGGTACAGTGGAGTGCCATGTAGATTTATCCTCATATAAGTTGTCTGGGCAGCTCATTAGGCAAAATTTGTTTTCTAGAGGGCAGGCAGAGTGCTTAATTGTCGGTCCGGAATTTTAAACTTGAGGGATTCGTGTCCAGGAGTGTGAGGACGGAAGTCTGAGAACACAAGCTAGACTTGGGTTTCAGGGTGAGGACACGGCAGGTACCACTGTAGATCTGAACCTATATCTCATGCATCTGAAGTCAGGGCGAGGATCAGACGTTGGCTCAGGTTGGAGTTTCTGTGCATGACGGACCCTTCATGAAGGGAGCGGAATCTCAAGGCCATGGAGTTTTTCCCACGTTGGGAGTTGTGGGATGCCCACTTCAAGGATTCCTTCTGCGGGACAATTGAGACCTGTTGGGCAGCTTCAGGACATCCCATATGGAATGACTCCAGGGCACTGTTCGAGGTTGGATGCCTGGGAAGCCGGCCTCACATTCCAATTGTCTCCCAGCAACAAGACAGTTTAGATCTGATGGCTCTGCGGGAGAAACCGGGGTGGCTGACTTGAAATGGACTTTCCTGAGGATGGGTCCTAATGTGTGTTTGTGTCCATGAGGGCCTTAAAATGGGGCGGTGGCACCGAGACCCTGAAGTATTCTCCTAAGCTTTTGACATAGCTCGATGCACAAGGTTCCTTGTGGAGACGAGATTTGTTTTGATGCGTGCCTCAGGAAAACCTCTATGCTGGTATTGGAATCCAGGCTTTTGAGGAGACATGCCTGTAATCCAAAGCAATGTATCCGATTATGGCCTAGGGTCCTGTCTGGTTCAATCTTCTTCTCAGGGGACATCCATATATGGTATGAGTGGAGGTAGATGCTCAGCTGGTATCAGACCGCCCTTGTTTGTCCTGGGCGACCTGCACTATTGGGATGGCCTCAGCGATTTGTAGGGTTCTCCAAATTTTACTGTTTTGGACAATGGCATCGGCAGTATTCCCATGGATTGGGTAGGCACAGTCCTACTGTGTGACTCCAGGGGCCCCAGCCTGGAGGGTGTGTGGCCCAGGACTTTGAGGACAGAAGTCTGAAAACACAAACTCAGCTTAGGTTTGGGGACGTAGGTATGGCAGGCCCGATCTATAAACCATGAGAAGAACTCTTCCGGATATGAAGAAAGAGTGAGTCTGAGGGGCTTGCTCAGGCTTTTGTCTCTGGATTTTGTATCAGAGATGGCCGTGGAATGTTGGGGAGGCCTCATGGGCCATGGACGAATCTTCCTCTCTGTGGATTTGGCCCGATCCCAATTGTTTTTCGTCAATCTGTGGAATGGGAGGACTCCTTTCAGGTTTGTTACCTCAGGTGTCCCGCCAAAAGAGGAATTCCAAAGAAGAGCCCTGGGAAAAAGTGAAGGGAGAACCCGAACTATGGGTAAAATTTGGGGCCTAGGGGCATGGCATGCCCAATATGCTATCTCTTCATCCAGCCACTGAGAGGCCTTATTGAGGACTGGGATCAGGGTGAGGGTCACAATGTGTGGTTTTGACCAATGTGGCCCACAAACATGAGCGGGGCCTCATGGGCCACCCTGGTTTCAACTACACTGAACGTTGGACAACATGCCAACCACATGGTTTCTTGCCACGGGGAAGGAGTTGTGTTTTCTGCATCACTTTCAAGCCTGGGCAGTGATTGGAGATAAGGTCTAGGTTCTGAAACTTGACAACCGAGGTTGGGAAGAGATGACGACCTAAGACCATGGCGGGTCCGATGTGCTCAGTGAGCGGCCAGCTTTCTGTGTGGGGCCAGGTAATCCAGGCTCAGGCTGTGTCAAAAAGGGCAATAGTGCCCAGGTCAGCCTATATATTTGGGGTACAGTCGTATGGCGTGCAGTTTGATCCTCTTTTGGAGTTTCTGGGTAGCCCCAGAGGGCAATGTTTTTCTTCCTGAGGGCAGGAAGAGTGCTGCATTATAGTTCTGGTTTTCAAACTGGAGGCTTGTGGTCCAGTAGTCTGAGGAAGGAAATCTGAGAACAAGCTAGGCTTAGGTTTCTGGGTGAGGACAAGGCAGGAACAATCTACAGACCTGAATCGAGATCTCGTGCTTATGATGTCAGGGCGAGGATCAGAAGATCGCTCAGGTTGGTGTTTCTGTCCCTGATGGCCCTTCATGAAGGGGCGGGGGGGTCATGAGGCCGTGGGGGTTTTCCCACGATGTTAGTTGTGAGAAGCTCCAAACTGCAAAGATTCTTCTGCAGGACAATTGAGACCTGTTGGTTGGCTCCAGGGCAACGATTCCGAGCAGGGTTCTAAGGATGGATGGCTGGGTAGCCCACCTCGCATTCCAATTGTGTCCTAGCAACAAGACAGGTTAGATCTGCTGGATCTGGGGGAGCAACCCAGGAGGCTGAGTTGAAATAAACTCTCCTGTGGATGGGTCCTAATGTCTTTTTGTGTCTATGGAGACGTTGGAATGTAGCGGTGGCACTGGGGTCCTGAAGGGTTTTTCCAAACAGAGGCTTTGACACAGCTCCAACGTGCAAGTTTCCCATATGTAGATGAGATGTTTTCTGATGGGTGAGTCAAGAAACAGCCATACGCTGGTATTGAAATCCAGGCCTCTGAGGAGAGATGACTGGATACCACAGCAATGGATCCGAATAGTGCCTAAAGGCCTGTTCGTTCCTTTTTACCTCTGGGGACATCAGTCTATGCGTCTGAGTGCAGGTAGGTGCTCAGATGAGCTCAGATTGCCCCTGTTTGTCCTGGGAAGCCACGACTATTGGGATGGCCTCAGGCAGTTTGGAGGTTTATCCTATTAGTAGGGTTGTGGCCATTGGAATGGGCACATACAATTCCCTTGTAGAGGGCAAGTACAGTCCTCAGGTTTGGCTCCAGGGGCCTGAGCCTGTAGGGTGTGTAGGCCAGAGCTGTTTGGACAGTTGTCTGAAAACACAAACGCGGCTTATGTTTCGGGTCATAGGTATGGCAGGACTGATCTACAGACCATGAGGAGAACTCTTCAGGATATGAAAAAAGGGCGAGTGTGAGGCTCGTGCTCAAGTTTTTGTCTCTGGATATCGTGTCACTCATGGTCGTGAAATTTCCGGGTGACTTCATGGGAAATGGACGAGTCTTACTCTCTGGGGTTTTGCCCCGTCCCAAGAGTTTTGGGTCATTCTTGGGATGGAAGAAGTCCGTTTTGTTGTTGTTGTTGTTGATTTGTTTTGTTTTGTTTTTTAACCTCAGGTGTCTCACCAAATGAGGTATTCCAGAGTAGAGCCCTGGGGAGGGCCGACCGGACAACCAGAAATCTGGTTAAAAATTGTGGCCTAGGCACATGTCAAGCCCATTATGACATCTAATGGTCGAGCCACTGAGAGGACTTACTAGAGCACAGGACTCACGCTGAGGGTCACAATGCGTGTTTATGCCCTCTTCGCACTCAAGAATTGGCGGGGCTTCCGGGTGAATGCTGGTTTCTCCTACACTGAACGTTGGACAACATGCCAACCACAAGGTTTCTTGCCATGGGTAAGGACAAGGTCTGATTTCTGCATCACAGGCACCCCTGGGCAGTGGTTGGAGATAAGGTCTAGGTTCTGAAGCCTGAAAAACCGCAGTTGGGAAGAGATGATAACCTAAGGCCATGGCGGTTCTGATGTGCTCAGTGTGCGGTCAGCTGTCTGGGTGTTGGTCAGGAGGTCCGAGCTCAGGTTGTGTCAGACAGTGCATTAGTGCACAGGTTAGACTATATACTTTGGGTATAGTCGAATGACATGTAGATTTATCCTCATATAAGGTGCCTGGGCACTCATTAGGCCAAATTTTTTTTTCTAGAGGGCAGGCAGAGTGCTGCATTGTGGGTCTGGAATTGCGAAACTTCCGGGCTTCGGGGCCTGGAGTGTGAGGACGGAAGTCTGAGAACACAAGCTAGACTTGGCTTTCAGGGCCAGGGCACGGCAGGTACCCCTGTAGATCTGAACCTATATCTCATGCATCTGAAGTCAGGGCGAGGTTCAGAAGTTGGCTCAGGTTGGAGTTTCTGTGCATGACGGCCCCTTCATGAAGGGAGCGGAATCTCGAGGCCATGGAGGTTTTCCCACGTTGGGAGTTGTGGGATGCCCCCTTCAAGGATTCCTTCTGCGGGACAATTGAGACTTGTTGGGCAGCTCCAGGACATCCCATATGGAATGACTCCAGGTCACCGTTCGAGGATGGATGCCTGGGAAGCCCGCCTCGCATTCCAATTGTCTCCTAGCAACAATACAGTTTAGATCTGATGGCTTAGCGGGAGAAACCGGGGTGGCTGACTTGAAATGGACTTTCCTGAGGATGGGTCCTAATGTGTGTTTGTGTCCATGAGGGCCTTAAAATGGGGCGGTGGCACCGGGACCCTGAAGTATTCTCCTAAGCTTTTGACATAGCTCGATGCACAAGGTTCCTTGTGGAGACGAGATTTGTTTTGATGGGTGCCTCAGGAAAACCTCTATGCTGGTATTGGTATCCAGGCTTTTGAGGAGACATGCCTGTAATCCAAAGCAATGTATCCGATTATGGCCTAAGGTCCTGTCTGGTTCAATCTTCTTCTCAGGGGACATCCATCTATGGTATGAGTGGAGGTAGATGCTCAGCTGGAATCAGACCGCCCTTGTTTGTCCCGGGCGACCTGCACTATTGGGATGGCCGCAGGGATTTGGAGGGTTCTCCAAATTTTACTGTTTTGGACAATGGCATCGGCAGAATTCCCATGGATTGGGTAGGCACAGTCCTAATGTGTGACTCCAAGGGCCCCAGCCTGGAGGGTGTGTGGCCCAGGACTTTGAGGACAGAAGTCTGAAAACACAAACTCAGCTTAGGTTTGGGGACGTAGGTATGGCAGGCCCGAACTATAAACCTTAAGAAGAACTCTTTCGGTTATGAAGAAAGAGCGAGTCTGAGGCGCTTGCTCAGGCTTTTGTCTCTGGATTTTGTATCAGAGATGGCCGTGGAATGTCGGGGAGGCCTCATGGGCCATGGACGAATTTTCCTCTCTGTGGATTTGGCCCGATCCCAATTGTTTTTCGTCAATCTGTGGAATGGGAGGACTCCTTTCAGGTTTGTTACCTCAGGTGTCCCGCCAAAAGAGGAATTCCAAAGAAGAGCCCTGGGAAAAAGTGAAGGGAGAACCCGAACTATGGGTAAAATTTGGGGCCTAGGGGCAATGCAAGCCCAATATGCTATCTCTTCATCCAGCCACTGAGAGGCCTTATTGAGGACTGGGATCAGGGTGAGGGTCACAATGTGTGGTTTTGACCAATGTGGCCCACAAACATGAGCGGGGCCTCATGGGCCACCCTGGTTTCAACTACACTGAACGTTGGACAACATGCCAACCACATGGTTTCTTGCCACGGGGAAGGAGTTGTGTTTTCTGCATCACTTTCAAGCCTGGGCAGTGATTGGAGATAAGGTCTAGGTTCTGAAACTTGACAACCGAGGTTGGGAAGAGATGACGACCTAAGACCATGGCGGGTCCGATGTGCTCAGTGAGCGGCCAGCTTTCTGTGTGGGGCCAGGTAATCCAGGCTCAGGCTGTGTCAAAAAGGGCAATAGTGCCCAGGTCAGCCTATATATTTGGGGTACAGTCGTATGGCGTGCAGTTTGATCCTCTTTTGGAGTTTCTGGGTAGCCCCAGAGGGCAATGTTTTTCTTCCTGAGGGCAGGAAGAGTGCTGCATTATAGTTCTGGTTTTCAAACTGGAGGCTTGTGGTCCAGTAGTCTGAGGAAGGAAATCTGAGAACAAGCTAGGCTTAGGTTTCTGGGTGAGGACAAGGCAGGAACAATCTACAGACCTGAATCGAGATCTCGTGCTTATGATGTCAGGGCGAGGATCAGAAGATCGCTCAGGTTGGTGTTTCTGTCCCTGATGGCCCTTCATGAAGGGGCGGGGGGGTCATGAGGCCGTGGGGGTTTTCCCACGATGTTAGTTGTGAGAAGCTCCAAACTGCAAAGATTCTTCTGCAGGACAATTGAGACCTGTTGGTTGGCTCCAGGGCAACGATTCCGAGCAGGGTTCTAAGGATGGATGGCTGGGTAGCCCACCTCGCATTCCAATTGTGTCCTAGCAACAAGACAGGTTAGATCTGCTGGATCTGGGGGAGCAACCCAGGAGGCTGAGTTGAAATGGACTCTCCTGTGGATGGATCCTAATATGTTTTTGTGTCTATGGAGATCTTGGAATGAAGCGGTGGCACTGGGGCCCGATGGGTTTTTTCAAACAGAGGCTTTGACACAGCTCCAACGTGCAAGTTTCCCATATGTAAATGAGATTTGTTCTGAGGGATGAGTCAGGAAACAGTAATACGCTGGTATTGAAATCCAGGCCTCTGAGGAGAGATGACTAGATAGCACAACAATGAATCCAAATAGTGCCTAGGGGCCTGTTCGTACCTTTTTACCTCTGGGGACATCAGTCTATGCATCTGAGTGCATGTAGGTGTCAGATGGGCTCAGATTGCTCCTGTTTGTCCTGGAGAGCCACCACTATTGGGATGGCCTCAGGGAGTTTGGAGGTTTATCCTATTAGTAGGTTGTGGCCATTGGAATGGGCACATACAATTCCCTTGGAGAGGGCAAGTACAGTCCTCAGGTTTGGCTCCAGGGGCCTGAGCCTGTAGGGTGTGTAGGCAGAGCTGTTTGGACAGTTGTCTGAAAACACAAACGCGGCTTATGTTTCGGGTAATAGGTATGGCAGTATAGATCTACAGACCATGAGGAGAACTCTTCGGGATATGAAAAAAGGGCGAGTGTCAGGCTCTTGCTCAAGTTTTTGTCTCTGGATATCGTGTCACTCATGGTCATGAAATTTCCGGTTGACTTCATGGGAAATGGACGAGTCTTACTCTCTGGTGGTTTGTCCCCATCGCAAGATTTTGGGGTCATTCTGTGGGATGGAAGAAGTCCGTTTTGTTGTTGTTGTGATTTGCCTTGTTTTGTTTTTTAACCTCAGGTGTCCCACCAAATGAGGTATTCCAGAGTAGAGCCCTGGGGAGGGCCGACTGGACAACCAGAAATCTGGTTACAAATTTGGGCCTAGGGACATGTCAAGCCCATTATGACATCTAATGGTCGAGCGACGGAGAGGACTTACTAGAGGACAGGACTCACACTGAGGGTCACAATGCGTGTTTATGCCCACTTCGCAAACAAGAATGGGCGGGGCCTCATGGTGAATCCTGGTTTCTCCTACACTGAACGTTGGACAACCTGCCAATGACAAGATTTCTTGCCATGGGTAAGGAAGAGTTCTGATTTCTGCATCACAGTCACCCTTGGGCAGTGATTGGAGATAAGGTCTAGATTCTGAAGCCTGAAAACAGAGGTAGGGAAGAGATGATAACCTAAGGCCATGGCGGGTCTGATGTGCTCAGTGTGCGGTCAGCTGTCTGGGTGTTGGTCAGGAGGTCCGGGCTCAGGTTGTGTCAGACAGTGCATTAGTGCCCCCGTAGACTATATAATTTGGGTAAGGTCGAGTGCCATGTAGATTTATCCTCATATAAGTTGTCTGGGCAGCTCATTAGGCAAAATTTGTTTTCTAGAGGGCAGGCAGAGTGCTTCATTGTCGGTCCGGAATTGCCCACTTGAGGGCTTCGTGTCCAGGAGTGTGAGGACGGAAGTCTGAGAACACAAGCTGGACTTGTGTATCAGGGCGAGGACATGGCAGGGACCACTGTAGATCTGAACCAATATCTCATGCATCTGAAGTCAGGGCGAGGATCAGACGTTGTCTCACGTTGGAGTTTATGGGCATGACGGCCCCTTCATGAAGAGAGCGAAATCTCGAGGCCATGTAGGTTTTCCCACGTTGGGTGTTGTGGGATGCCCCCTTCAAGGATACCTTCTGCGGGACAATTGAGACCTGTTGGGCAGATTCAGGACATCCCATATGGAATGACTCCAGGGCACCATTCGAGAATGGATGACTGGGAAGCCCGCCTCGCATTCCAATTTTCTCCTAGCAACAAGAGAGTTTAGATCTGATGGCTCTGCGTGAGCAACAGGAGTGACTGACTTGAAATGGACTTTCCTGAGGATGGGTCCTAATGTGTGTTTGTGTCCATGAGGGCCTTAAAATGGGGCGGTGGCACCGGGACCCTGAAGTATTCTCCTAAGTTTTTGACATAGCTCGATGCACAAGGTTCCTTGTGGAGACGAGATTTGTTTTGATGGGTGCCTCAGGAAAACCCCTATGCTGGTATTGGAATCCAGGCTTTTGAGGAGACATGCCTGTAAACCAAAGCAATGTATCCGATTATGGCCTAGGGTCCTGTCTGGTTCAATCTGCTTCTCAGGGGATATCCATCTATGTTATGAGTAGAGGTAGATGCTCAGCTGGTATCAGACCGCCCTTGTTTGTCCCGGGCGACCTGCACTATTGGGATGGCCTCAGGGATTTGGAGGGTTCTCCTAATTTTACGGTTTTGGACCATGGAATGGGCAGAATTCCCATGGATTGGGTAGACACAGTCCTAATGTGTGACACCTGGGGCCCCAGCCTGGAAGGTGTGTGGCCCAGGACTTTGGACCAGAAGTCTGAAAACACAAACTCAGCTTAGCTTTGGGGAGGTAGGTATGGCAGGCCCGATCTATAAACCATGAGAAGAACTCTTCCGGATATAAAGAAAGAGCGAGTCTGAGGCACTTGCTCAGGCTTTTGTCTCTGGATTTTGTATCAGCGATGGCCGTGGAATGTCGGGGAAGCCTCATGGGCCATGGACGAATCTTTCTCTCTGGGGATTTGGTCCGATCCCAATTGCTTTTCATCAATCAGTGGAATGGGAGGACTCCTTTCAGGTTTGTTACCTCAGGTGTCCCGCCAAAAGAGGAATTCCAAAGATGAGCCCTGGGGAAAAGTGAAGGGAGAACCCGAACTATGGGTAAAATTTGGGGCCTAGGGGCATGGCAAGCCGAATATGCTGACTCTTCATCCAGCCACTGAGAGGCCTTACACGAGGCCTGGGATCAGGCTGAGGGACACAATGTGTGTTTGTGACCAATGTGGCCCATAAACATGGGCGGGGCATAATGGGCCACACTGGTTTCAACTACACTGAACGTTGGAAAAACATGCCAACCACTAGGTTTCTTGCCAAGGCGAAGGAGAAGTTCTGATTCTTGTATCACGTTCACTCCTGAGCAGTGAGTGGAGATAAGGTCTAGGTTCTGAAGGTGAAAACTGAGGTTGTGTAGAGTTGATGCCCTAAAGCCATTGTGGGTGTGATATGCTCTGTTTATGGCCAGCTGTCTGGGTGTTGGACTGGAGGTCTGCCCTCAGGCTGTTTCAGACAGGGCTTTAGTGCACAGGCTAGACTGTATAATTGGGGTTTGGTCGAGTGGCATGCAGGTTGTTACTCATTTGGCGTTTCTGGTTAGGCCTATAGGGCAACATTTTTCTTCTGGAGGGCAGGCAGAGTGCTGCATTGTGTCTCCAGAATTGCCAAACTGGAGGGGTGTGGCCAGGATTGTGAGGAAGGAAGTCTGAAAACACAAGCTAGCACGAGTTTTGGGGCCAAGAGCATGGCAGGCCCACTCTGCAGGGGCTGAATCGAGATCTCCTGCAGGTGAGGTCAGGGCGAGTATCAGACGTTGCCTCAAGCTGGAGTTTGTGTCCATGACGGCCCCTTCCTGAAGGGGGTGGGGGCGTCATGAGGCCAGGGAGGTTTCCCTACGCTGGGAGTTGTGACCTGCTCCAAACTTCAAAGTTTCCTTCTTCAGGACAGTCGAGTACTATTGTATGGTTCCAGGATGCCCCATACAGAAAGACTCGAGAGCAGGGCCCTAAGCATGGATGCCGAGAAACGCCAACTCACCTTCCCATTGCCTGGTCGAGACAAGGCACGCTCAATCTGCGGGCTCTTGGGTGAGATACCCAGAAGGCTGAGTTTAAATGGACTCTCCTGAGGATGAGTCATAATGTGGGTTGGTGGCCAAGGAGACCTTGGAATGTGGCAGTAGCTAAGGGACTCTGCAGGAATCTCCAACCCGAAGGGCTTGACACAACTCCAACAAGGAAGCTTCCCATGTGGAGATGAGAGGTCTTCTGTCTGGTGCCTCAGGAAAGCCCCGTATGCTGGTCTTCAAACCCAGGCCTCTGAGGAGTGATACCTGGACACCAAAGCAAGAGTTCATAATAGGGCCTAGGGGCCTGTCTGGTTCAATCTTCTGTCTCTGCGGATATCTGTCTGTGTGTCTGCATGGAGGTAGTAGTTGCTCAGCTTGTGTCATAATGCCCCTATTTGTCCAGTGCAGCTTGTGGTAGTGGGATGTCCTTGGGGACCTTGAGGTTTCTACTATTTTGTAGAGTTGTGGCCAATGGAATGGGCAGTTTCTTAGGAGAGAGCAGGCACAGTTCTGGGGTGTGGCTCCAGAGACCCCAGCCTGGAGGCTGTGTGGGCCATGGCTGTGCAGACAGACATCCAAAAACACTAACTCAGCTCAGGTTTGGGGCCGAGGTTACGGCAGGCCTGACCTACAGTCCATGAGGGGAGCTCCTCTGGATATGAAAGAAGGGTGAGAGGGAGGCAGTCGCTCAGGCTTTTGTCTCTGGATGTTTTGTCCACAATGGCCGTTTAATGTAGGAGTTGCCTCATGGGTCGTAGAAGTCTCCCTCTCTGGTAGTTTGTCCAGCCCCCAAGAGTTTGGGGTCATTCTGTGGGAAGGGAAGTGTCCTGTTTTCTGCTTCATGTGTCCCCCCAGTAGAGGGATTCTAGAGCATAGCAGTGGGTACTGACAACTGGAATACTCTCCCTCTGGTTAAGCCTGGGGGCCTATGGATATGACAAGCCCCATATGCAGGATCTTGGTCCAGCCACTGAGAGGAGTTACTTTAATACGGGACTCACGCTGCAGGTCACAATGCATGTCTGTGCCCTAGGCGGCCCTCAAGCACTGGCGTGGCCTTTCGGACAATGTAGGTTTTCCCACATAGAACGTTGGACAACATGTCAACCACAAGGTTTCTGGCCATGGGGAAGGAGGAATTCTAATTTCTGCATCACGTTCACCCCTGGGCAGTGATTGGAGATAAGGTCTAGGTTCTGAAGCTTGAAAACCGAGGTTGGGAAGAGATGACGACCTACAGCCATAGCGGGTCCTATGTGTCCAGGTTGGGGCCAGCTGTCTGGGTATCATTTGGGATGTCTTGTCTCAGGTTGTGCCAGACAGGGCATTAGTATACAGGGTAGGCTGTATAATTGCTTTACAATCAAGTGGCATGCATTAGAAAATCATTTGGGGTTTCTTATTAGCAGCATAGGGCAAAGTTTTTCTTCTGGAGGGCAGGCAGAGTGCTGCATTGTGGCATCGGAATTCCCAAACTGGAGGGCTTGTGGGCCAGGAGAGTGAGAAAGGAAGTCTGAGAACACAAGCTAGGCTTAGGTTTCGGGGCAAGGACATGGCAGGCACACTCTGCAGAGCTGAATTGAGATCTCATGCGTCTGAAGTCAGGTCGAGATTCAGACTTTGGCTCAGGTTTGAGTTTCTGTCCATGTTGGCCCCTTCAGGAAGGGGGGACATTATGAGCCCATGGGGGTTTTCCCTCTATTGGAGTTGTGAGATGCTCCAAACCGCAAGGATTCCTTCTGTGGGACAATTAAGATTTGTTGGATGGCTCCAGGACGTCTTATAAGGTATTTTTCCAGAATAGGGTTCTAAGTATGAATGCCTGGGCAGCCAGCCTCACATTCCAATTGTCTCCTAGCAACAAGAAACGTTTGATCTGCTGGCTTGGGGTAGCAACAGAGGGGGCTGAGTTGAAATGGACTTTCCTGAGGATGGTCTTAATGTTGGTTTGAGTCCATGGAGACCTTGGTATGGGGCAGTGGCACCAGGGCCCTGAAGGATTCTCCTAACCAGAGGTTATGACAAAGCTCCAATGAGCAAGTTTTCCATGGGGAAACGAGATTTGTTCTTATTGGTGCCTCAGGAAACCACCATATGCTTGTATTGGAAACGAGGCCTCTGAGGAGAGATGCCTGAAAACCAAAGCAATGGATCTGATTAGGGCCTAGGGGCCTGTCCGGTTCAATATTCTTCTCTGGGGACATCTGTTGTCTGAGTGGAGGTAGTTGCTCAGCTGGTTTGAGATCACCCCTGTTTGTCCTGGGCGGCCTACACTAATGGGATGGCCTCGGTGACTTTGGAGGTTTTTCCTCATTTGCAAGGTTGTGGCCAGTGGAATGGGAAGAATTCCCTTGAAAGGGAAGCACAGTCCTGAGGTGTGGCTCCAGGGACCCAATTGTGGAGCGTGTTTGGTCCAGGGCTATTTGGACAAAAGTCTGAAAACACAAACTCCACTTAGGTTGGTGGATGTAGGTATGGCCGACCCGATCTATAGACCGTGAGGAGAACTCTTCGGGATATGAACAAAGGGCGAATGTGAGGTGCTGGCTCATGCTTTTTTTTTTTTTCTGGAATTGTGTCACCGATTGCCATGGAATGTCGGGGTGTCCTCATGGGTCATTGATGAGGCTCCCTTTCTGGGGATTTGACCCGATCCCAAGAGTTTGGGGTCATTCTGTGGGAAGGGAGGAGGCCTTTCTTGTTTTTTTGTTTATTTTTTTAGTATTATTTTTTTTTATAACCTAAGGTGGACCACCAAAAGAGGGATCCAAGAGCAGAGTCCTGGCGAGGAGCGACTGGACAACCAGACCTCTGGTTAACATTGGGACCTAAGAACATGGCAAGCCCCATATGTGGACTCTTGGTCCAGACACTGAGAGGCCTTCCTTGAGGATAGGTCTCACACTGAGTTTCACAATGTGTTTTTGTGCCCAAGGAGCCCCTCAAGTCAGGGCGTGGCCTAATGTACCATGCTGGTTTCTCCTACACTGAACGTTGCACAATATGGCAACGACAATTTTTCTGGCCATGGGGAAGAAGGAGTTCTAATTTATGCAACACTTTCACTCCTGGACTGTGATTGGATTTAAGGTCTAGGTTCTGAAGCCTGAAAACTGAGGTTTGGAAGAGATGAAGACCTAAGGCCATGGTGTGGCTGATGTGCTCAGTGTTCAGCCAGCTGTTGAGTGTGGGTTTGGAGGTGCAGGCTCAGGCTGTGGCAGACAGGGAATTAGTGCCCAGGCTAGACTGTATCATTGGGGTGCAGTCGAGTTTCGTGCAGGATGGTACTCATTTGTTGTTACTGGGTAGCCCCAGAGGGCAACGTTTTTCTTCTGGAGGGAAGACACAGTGCCACATAGTGGCTCCAGAATTCCCAAACTGGAAGTCTTGTGGGCCAGGAGTGTGAGAAAAAAATTCTGAGAACACAAGCCAGACTTAGATTTCGGGGTGAGGGGACGGCAGGCACCCTCTGCAGAGATGATTCGAGATCCTGTATGCCTGAAGACAGAGCTAGGGTCAGACGTTGGCTTACGTCGGAGTTTCTGTCCATGACGGCCCCTTCATGAAGGGGACGGTGTCACGAGGACATGGAGGTTTTCCCACGATGGGAATTGTGAGATGCTCCAAACCGCAATGATTCCTTCTGTGGGACAGTCGAGACCTGTTGGATGGCTCCAGGACATCCCATAAGGAAGTTATCCAGAGCAGGGTTCTAAGGATGAATGCCTGGGCAGCCTGCCTCCCATTCCAGGTGTCTCATAGCGCCAATGCAAGTTCAATCTGCTGGATCTAGGGGAGCAACCGAGGCGGGTGTGTTGAAATGGGTGAGTTGAGGATGGGTCATAATGTGCATTTGTGTCCATGGAGACTTTGGAAGGGGGTGCTTGATCCGGGGCCTTGAGGGACGTTCATAACCGGAGGTTTTGATGGGCTCTTAAGAGTACGTTTCCTATGTAGAGAAGAAAATTGTTTTGATGAGTGCCTAAGGAATCTCCCATATGCTGGTATGGGAAACCAGGCCTCTGAGGTAGATGACTGGAAACAAAAGCAATCGAGATGATTAGGGCCTAGGTGCCTGTCCGGTTCAATCTCTTTCCTGAGGATACGTGTCTAAGGATCTGAGGGGATGTAGTTGCTCAGCTTGTGTCAGATCGCACCTGTTTGTCCTGGCCAGCCTATAATATTGGGATGGCTTCCGGACTTTGGAGTTTCTCCTAATCTATAGGTTTGTGGCCAATGGAATGGGCAGAAATCCCCTGGAGAGGGCAGGCACAGTTCTGAGTTTGGCTCTAGGGGCCCAGCCTTGAGGCTGTGTGGGCCAGGCCTGTGGGGGAAAAGTCTGAAAACACAAACTCCGCTTAGGATTGGGGACATAGGTATGGCACGCCCAATCTACAGACTGTGATAACACTTAGGGATATGAAAAAGGGTGAGTTTGAGGTGCTTGCTCAGGTTTTGTCTCTGGATTTGTGTCAACAATGTGGGTGGAATGCTGGCGTGGCCTCATGGGTTGTGGATGGCTTTCCTTCTCTGAGGATTTGACCCGATCCCAAGAGTTTGGGTACATTCTGTGGGATGGGAGGAGTCTTTTCTGTTTTTTATTTTATTTTATTTTATATTTTATTTTATGTACCTCAAGTGTCCCAATAAAAGAGGGATTCCAGAGCAGAGTCCTTGGGAGGGACAACTGGATATCCCCACCTCTGTTTAAGTTTGGGGGCCTAGGAGCATGGCAAGTCCTATAGGCGGGCTCTTGATTCAGACACTGAGAGGCCTTCCTTGAGGACAGGGCTCATGCTGAGGTTCACAATGCCTATTTGTGCCCAACAAGGCCCTCAAGCATGGGAAGTGCCTCATTGGCCACGCTAGATTATTCTACACTGAACGTTGGAGAATATGCCAACCACAAGGTTTCCAGCCATGGCGAAGGAAGAGTTGTGATTTCTGCATCACGTTAACCCCTGGACAGTGATTGGAGTTTAGGTCTAGGTTCTGAAACCCGAAAACTGAGGTTGGAAGAGATGAAGACCTAAGGACCTGATGGGTCCAATGAGCTCAGTGTGCAGCCAGCTGTTGAGCGTAGGTCTGGAGGTGTGGGCTCATGCTGTGTCAGACAAGGCATTAGACAGGGTAGACTGCATATTTGGGGTGCAGTCGAGTGGCGTTCAGTTGATCCTTATTCGGGTTTCTAGGTACCTCCATAAGGCAACGTTTTTCTTCTGGAGGGCAGGCAGTGTGCTGCGTTATGGCCGCCGTATTGCCAATCTGTAGGGCTTTTGGGGCAGGGGTGTGAGGACGGTAGTCTGAGAACACAAGCTAGGCTTAGTTTTGGGGGTGAGTGCACAGAAGGCACACTCTGCAGAGCTGAATCAAGATCTCATGCACCTGAAGTCAGGGCGAATATCAGACGTTTGCTCAGGTTGGAGTTTCTGTCCATGATGGCCCCTTTATAAAGTGGAGCGTCTCAAGAGACCATGTAGATTTTCCCACAATGGGAGTTGTGAGATGCTCCAGACTGCAAAGATTCCTTCTGTGGGACACTTGAGACCTGTTGGATGGCTCTAGGATGTCCCATGTGGAACGACTCCAGAGTAGGATTCTAAGGATGGATGCCTGGGCAGCCCGCCTCCCATTCTAGTTGTCTCCTAGCAACAAGGCAGGTTTGATCTGCAGGCCCTGGGGGAGAAACCAAAGGGGTTGAGTTGACATGGACTCTCCCGACAATAGATCATAATGTGGGTTTAAGTCCATGGAGACCTTGGAATGGGGCGCTTGATCCGGGGCCCTGAAAGATTCTCCTAAACAGAGGTTTTTATAGAGCTCCAAAGAGTACATTTCCTATGTGGAGATGAGATTTTTCTGATGAGTGCCTCAGTAATCCCCCGTATTCTGGTATTGGAAACCAGGCCTCTGAGGAGAGATGCCTGGAAACAAAAGCAATGGATCCGATTAGAGCCTAAGTGCCTGTCCAGTTCAATCTTATTCTATGGGGATATCTGTCTCTGGGTCTGAGTGGAGGTAGTTTCCTAACTTGTGAAAGATCATCCCTGTTTGTCCTGGGCAGCCAACACTATTGGGATGGCCTCGGGGAGTTTGGAGGATTCTCCTAATCTATAGGGTTGTGGCCAATGGAAATGGCAGAATTCCAGTGGAGAGGGAAGCCACAGTCCTGAGGTGTGTCTCCAGGGGCCCCAGCTTGGATGGTGTGTGGGCCAGGACTGTGGGGACAGAAGTCTGAAAACACAAACTCAGCTTAGGTTTGGGGATGTATGTATGAAGGCTCGATCTACAGACCTTGAGAATTTTCCGGGCTATGAACAAAGGGCGAGTATGTGGCGCTTGCTCAGGGTTTTGTCTCTGGATTTTGTGTCAACGGTGGCCGTGGAATGTCGGGGTGTCCTCAAGGGCCATGGACAATTCTTTCTCTGGTGATTTGGCCTGATCCCAAGGGGTTGGGATCATTCTGTGGATGGGAAGAGTCCTTTCTGTATATTTTTTTTTTTTTTCCTCAGGTGTTCCACCAAAGAGGGATTCCAGAGTAGAGCCCTGAGTAGGGGTGACTAGACATCTCGAACTCTGGTTGAGATTGGGGGACTAGGGGCTTGGCAAGCCCCATATGTGGGCTGTTGTTCCAGTCACTAAGAGGCTTTACATGAGGATATAGTTCACGCTGAGGGTCACAATGTGTGTTTGTGCAAATTGTGGCCCTCAGGGATAGGTGGGGCCTCCTAGTCCATGCTGCTTTCTCCTACAATGAACATTGGACAACATGCCAACCACTAGGTTTCTTGCCAAGGCGAAGGAGAAGTTCTGATTCTTGCATCACGTTCACTCCTGAGCAGTGAATGGAGATAATGTCTAGGTTCTGAAGGTGAAAACTGAGGTTGGGTAGATATGATGGCCTAAAGCCATTGTGGGTGTGATATGCTCTGTGTACGGCCAGCTGTCTGGGTGTTGGACTGGAGGTCTGCCCTCAGGCTGTGTCAGACAGGGCTTTAGCGCACAGGCTAGGCTGTATAATTGGGGTATGTTCGAGTGGCATGCAGGTTGTTACTCATTTGGCGTTTCCGGTTAGCCCTATAAGGCAACATTTTTCTTCTGGGGGGCAGGCAGAGTGCTGCATTGTGTCTCCAGAATTGCCAAACTGGAGGGGTGTGGCCAGGATTGTGAGGAAGGAAGTCTGAAAACACAAGCTAGCACGAGTTTTGGGGCCAAGAGCATGGCAGGTCCACTCTGCAGAGGCTGAATCGAGATCTCCTGCAGTGAGGTCAGGGCGAGTATCAGATGTTGCTTCAAGCTGGAGTTTGTGTCTATGACGGCCCTTACATGAAAAGGGTGGGGGCGTCATGAGGCCAGGGAGGTTTCCCTACACTGGGAGTTGTGAGCTGCTCCAAACTTCAAAGTTTCCTTCTTCAGGACAGTCGAGTACTATTGAATGGTCCCTTGATGCCCCATACAGAAAGACTCGAGAGCAGGGGCCTAAGCATGGATGCCGAGAAACGCCAACTCACCTTCCCATTGCCTGGTCGAGACAAGGCACGCTCAATCTGCGGGCTCTTGGGTGAGATACCCAGAAGGCTGAGTTTAAATGGACTCTCCTGAGGATGAGTCATAATGTGGTTTAGTGGCCATGGAGACCTTGGAATGTGGCAGTAGCTAAGGGACTCTGCAGGATTCTCCAACCCGAAGGGCTTGACACAACTCCAACAAGGAAGCTTCCCAGGTGGAGATGAGAGATCTTCTGTCTGGTGCCTCAGGAAAGCCCCGTATGCTGGTCTTCGAACCCAGGCCTCTGAGGAGTGATACCTGGACACCAAAGCAAGAGTTCATAATAGGGCCTAGGGGCCTGTCTGGTTCAATCTTCTTTCTCTGCGGATATCTGTCTGTGTGTCTGCATGGAGGTAGTAGTTGCTCAGCTTGTGTCATAATGCCCCTATTTGTCCAGTGCGGCTTGCGGTAGTGGGATGTCCTTGGGGACCTTGAGGTTTCTACTATTTTGTAGAGTTGTGGCCAATGGAATGGGCAGTTTCTTAAGAGATTAGGCACAGTTCTGGGGTGTGGCTCCAGAGACCCCAGCCTGGAGGCCGTGTGGGCCATGGCTGTTCAGACAGACATCCAAAATCCCTAACTCAGCTCAGGTTTGGGGCCGAGGTTACGGCAGGCCTGATCTACAGTCCATGAGGGGAGCTCCTCTGGATATGAAAGAAGGGTGAGAGGGAGGCAGTCGCTCAGGCTTTTGTCTCTGGATGTTTTGTCCACAATGGCCGTTTAATGTAGGAGTTGCCTCATGGGTCGTAGAAGTCTCCCTCTCTGGTAGTTTGTCCAGCCCCCAAGAGTTTGGGGTCATTCTGTGGGAAGGGAAGTGTCCTGTTTTCTGCTTCATGCGTCCCCCCTGTAGAGGGAATCTAGAGCATAGCAGTGGGTACTGACAACTGGAATACTCGCCCTCTGGTTAAGCCTGCGGGCCTATGGATATGACAAGCCCCATATGCAAGATCTTGGTCCAGCCACTGAGAGGCGTTACTTTAATACGGGACTCACGCTGCAGGTCACAATGCATGTCTGTGCCCTAGGCGGCCCTCAAGCACTGGCGTAGCCTTTCAGACAATGCAGAATTTCCCACATTGAACGTTGGACAACATGCCAACCACAAGGTTTCTGGCCATGGGGAAGGAGGAATTCTAATTTCTGCATCACGTTCACCCCTGGGCAGTGATTGGAGATAAGGTCTAGGTTCTGAAGCCTGAAAACCGAGGTTGGGAAGAGATGACGACATACAGCCATAGCGGGTCCTATGTGACCATGTTGGGGCCAGCTGTCTGGGTATCGTTTGGGATGTCTTGTCTCAGGCTGTGCCAGACAGGGCAATAATATACCGGGTAGTCTGTATAATTGCTTTACAATCGAGTGGCATGCATTAGAAAATCATTTGGGGTTTCTTATTAGCAGCATAGGGCAAAGTTTTTCTTCTGGAGGGCAGGCAGAGTGCTGCATTGTGGCTTCGGAATTCCCAAACTGGAGGGCTTGTGGGCCAGGAGAGTGAGGACGGAAGTCTGAGAACACAAGCTAGGTTTAGGTTTCGGGGCAAGGACATGGCAGGCACACTCTGCAGAGCTGAATTGACATCTCATGCGTCTGAAGTCAGGTCGAGGATCAGACTTTGGCTCAGGTTTGAGTTTCTGTCCATGTTGGCCCCTTCTTGAAGGGGGGACATTATGAGCCCATGGGGGTTTTCCCTCTATTGGAGTTGTGAGATGCTCCAAACCGCAAGGATTCCTTCTGTGGGACAATTAAGATTTGTTGGATGGCTCCAGGACGTCTTATAAGGTATTTTTCCAGAACAGGGTTCTAAGTATGGATGCCTGGGCAGCCAGCCTCACATTCCAATTGTCTCCTAGCAACAAGAAACGTTTGATCTGCTGGCTTGGGGTAGCAACAGAGGGGGCTGAGTTGAAATGGACTTTCCTGAGGATGGTCTTAATGTTGGTTTGAGTCCATGGAGACCTTGGTATGGGGCAGTGGCACCAGGGCCCTAAAGGATTCTCCTAACCAGAGGTTATGACAAAGCTCCAATGAGCAAGTTTTCCATGGGGAGACGAGATTTGTTCTTATTGGTGCTTCAGGAAACCACCATATGCTGGTATTGGAAACGAGGCCTCTGAGGAGAGTTGCCTAAAAACCAAAGCAATGGATCTGACTAGGGCCTAGGGGCCTGTCCGGTTCAATATTCTTCTCTGGGGACATCTGTTGTCTGAGTGGAGGTAGTTGCTCAGCTGATTTGAGATCACCCCTGTTTGTCCTGGGCGGCCTACACTATTGGGATGGCCTCGGTGACTTTGGAGGTTTTTCCTCATTTGCAAGGTTGTGGCCAATGGAATGGGAAGAATTCCATTGAAAGGGAAGCACAGTCCTGAGGTGTGGTTCCAGGGACCCAAGTGTGGAGCGTGTGTGGTCCAGGGCTATTTGGACGAAAGTCTGAAATCACAAACTCCACTTAGGTTGAGGGATGTAGGTATGGCCGGCCCGATCTATAGACCGTGAGGAGAACTCATCGGGATATGAACAAAGGGCGAATGTGAGGTGCTGGCTCATGCTTTTTTTTTTTTTTTCTGGAAATCTGTCACCGATTGCCATGGAATGTCGGGGTGTCCTCATGGGCCATCGATGAGGCTCCTTTTCTGGGGATTTGATCTGATCCCAAGAGTTTGGGGTATTTTCTGTGGGAAGGGAGGAGGCCTTTCTTGTTTTTTTGTTTACTTTTTTATTATTATTATTATTTTTTTACCTAAGGTAGACCACCAAAAGAGGGATTCCAGAGCAGAGACCTGGGGAGGGGCGACTGGACAACCAGACCTCTGGTTAACATTGGGACCTAAGATCATGGCAAGCCCCATATGTGGGCTCTTGGTCCAGTCACTGAGAGGCCTTCCTTGAGGATAGGTCTCACACTGAGTTTCACAATGTGTTTTTGTGCCCAAGGAGCCCCTCAAGTCAGGGCGTGGCCTAATGTACCATGCTGGTTTCTCCTACACGGAACGTTGGACAATATGACAACCACAAGTTTTCTGGCCATGGGGAAGATGGAGTTCTAATTTCTGCAACACTTTCACTCCTGGACTGTGATTGGATTTAAGGTCTAGGTTCTGAAGCCTGAAAACTGAGGTTGGGAAGAGATGAAGACCTAAGGCCAGGGTGTGGCTGATGTGCTCAGTGTTCGGCCAGCTGTTGAGTGTGGATTGGGAGATGCAGGCTCAGGCTGTGGCAGACAGGGAATTAGTGCCCAGGCTAGACTGTATCATTGGGGTGCAGTCGAGTTTCGTGCAGGATGGTACTCATTTGTGGTTACTGGGTAGCCCCAGAGGGCAACGTTTTTCTTCTGGAGGGAAGACACAGTGCCACATAGTGGCTCCAGAATTCCCAAACTGGAAGGCTTGTGGGCCAGGAGTGTGAGAAACAAATTCTGAGAACACAAGCCAGACTTAGATTTCGGGGTGAGGGGACGGCAGGCACCCTCTGCAGAGATGATTCGAGATCCCGTATGCCTGAAGACAGAGCTAGAATCAGACGTTGGCTTACGTCGGAGTTTCTGTCCATGACGGCCCCTTCATGAAGGGGACGGTGTCGCGAGGACATGGAGGTTTTCCCATGATGGGAATTGTGAGATGCTCCAAACTGCAATGATTCCTTCTGTGGGACAGTCGAGACCTGTTGGATGGCTCCAGGACATCCCATAAGGAAGTTATCCAGAGCAGGGTTCTAAGGATCGATGCCTGGGCAGCCTGCCTCCCATTCCAGGTGTCTCATAGCGCCAAGGCAAGTTCGCCTGCTGGATCTAGGGGAGCAACCGAGGCGGGTGTGTTGAAATGGGTGAGTTGAGGATGGGTCATAATGTGCATTTGTGTCGATGTAGACCTTGGAATGGGGTGCTTGATCCGGGGCCTTGAGGGATGTTCATAACCGGAGGTTTTTATGGCCTCTAAAGAGTACGTTTCCTATGTAGAGAAGAGAATTGTTTTGATGAGTGCCTAAGGAATCTCCCATATGCTGGTATGGGAAACCAGGCCTCTGAGGAGAGATGACTGGAAACAAAAGCAATCGAGATGATTAGGCCCTAGGTGCCTGTCCGGTTCAATCTCTTTCCTGAGGATACGTGTCTAAGGATCTGAGGGGATGTAGTTGCTCAGCTTGTGTCAGATCGCCCCTGTTTGTCCTGGGCAGCCTATAATATTGGGATGGCCTCAGGACTTTGGAGTTTCTCCTAATCTATAGGGTTGTGGCCAATGGAATGGGCAGAAATCCCCTGGAGAGGGCAAGCACAGTTCTGAGTTTGGCTCTAGGGGCCCAGCCTTGAGGCTGTGTGGGCCAGGCCTGTGGGGACAAAAGTCTGAAAACACAAACTCCGCTTAGGATTGGGGACATAGGTATGGCACGCCCAATCTACAGACCATGATAACACTTAGGGATATGAAAAAGGGTGAGTTTGAGGTGCTTGCTCAGGTTTTGTCTCTGGATTTGTGTCAACAATGTGGGTGGAATGCTGGCGTGGCCTCCTGGGTTGTAGATGGCTTTCCTTCTCTGAGGATTTGACCCGATCCCAAGAGTTTGGGTACATTCTGTGGGATGGGGGGAGTCTTTTCTGTTTTTTATTTTATTTTATTTTATATTTTATTTTATGTACCTCAAGTGTCCCAATAAAAGAGGGATTCCAGAGCAGAGTCCTTGGGAGGGTCAAATGGATATCCCCACCTCTGTTTAAGTTTGGGGGCCTAGGGGCATGGACAGTCCAATAGGCGGGCTCTTGATTCAGACACTGAGAGGCCTTCCTTGAGGACAGGGCTCATGCTGAGGGTCACAATGCCTATTTGTGCCAACAAGGCCCTCAAGCATGGGAGTGCCTCATGGGCCACGCTGGATTCTCCTACACTAAACGTTGGAGAATATGCCAACCACAAGTTTTCCAGCCATGGAGAAGGAAGAGTTGTGGTTTCTGCATCACGTTCACCCCTGGACAGTGATTGGAGTTTAGGTCTAGGTTCTGAAACCCGAAAACTGAGGTTGGGAAGAGATGAAGACCTAAGGACCTGATGGGTCCAATGAGCTCAGTGTGCGGCCAGCTCTTGAGCGTAGGTCTGGAGGTGTGGGCTCATGCTGTGTCAGACAAGGCATTAGACAGGGTAGACTGCATATTTGGGGTGCAGTCGAGTGGTGTTCAGTTGATCCTTATTCGGGTTTCTAGGTAGCTCCATAAGGCAACGTTTTTCTTCTGGAGGGCAGGCAGTGTGCTGCATTGTGGCCCCAGTATTGCCAATCTGTAGGGCTTTTGGGGCAGGGGTGTGAGGACGGTAGTCTGAGAAAACAAGCTAGGCTTAGTTTTGGGGGTGAGTGCACAGAAGGCACACTCTGCAGAGCTGAATCAAGATCTCATGCACCTGAAGTCAGGGCGAATATCAGACGTTTGCTCAGGTTGGAGTTTCTGTCCATGATGGCCCCTTTATAAAGTGGAGCGTCTCAAGAGGCCATGTAGATTTTCCCACAATGGGAGTTGTGAGATGCTCCAGACTGCAAAGATTCCTTCTGTGGGACACTTGAGACCTGTTGGATGGCTCTAGGATGTCCCATGTGGAACGACTCCAGAGTAGGGTTCTAAGGATGGATGCCTGGGCAGCCCGCCTCCCATTCTAGTTGTCTCCTAGCAACAAGGCAGGTTTGATCTGCAGGCCCTGGGGGAGAAACCAAAGGGGTTGAGTTGACATGGACTCTCCCGACAATAGATCATAATGTGGGTTTAAGTCCATGGAGACCTTGGAATGGGGCGCTTGATCCGGGGCCCTGAAAGATTCTCCTAAACAGAGGTTTTTATAGAGCTCCAAAGAGTACATTTCCTATGTGGAGATGAGATTTTTCTGATGAGTGCCTCAGTAATCCCCCGTATTCTGGTATTGGAAACCAGGCCTCTGAGGAGAGATGCCTGGAAACAAAAGCAATGGATCCGATTAGAGCCTAAGTGCCTGTCCAGTTCAATCTTATTCTATGGGGATATCTGTCTCTGGGTCTGAGTGGAGGTAGTTTCCTAACTTGTGAAAGATCATCCCTGTTTGTCCTGGGCAGCCAACACTATTGGGATGGCCTCGGGGAGTTTGGAGGATTCTCCTAATCTATAGGGTTGTGGCCAATGGAAATGGCAGAATTCCAGTGGAGAGGGAAGCCACAGTCCTGAGGTGTGTCTCCAGGGGCCCCAGCTTGGATGGTGTGTGGGCCAGGACTGTGGGGACAGAAGTCTGAAAACACAAACTCAGCTTAGGTTTGGGGATGTATGTATGAAGGCTCGATCTACAGACCTTGAGAATTTTCCGGGCTATGAACAAAGGGCGAGTATGTGGCGCTTGCTCAGGGTTTTGTCTCTGGATTTTGTGTCAACGGTGGCCGTGGAATGTCGGGGTGTCCTCAAGGGCCATGGACAATTCTTTCTCTGGTGATTTGGCCTGATCCCAAGGGGTTGGGATCATTCTGTGGATGGGAAAAGTCCTTTCTGCATTTTTTTTTTTTTTACCTCAGGTGTCCCACCAAAGAGGGATTCCAGAGCAGAGCCCTGAGTTGGGTGACTAGACATCTCGAACTCTGGTTGAGATTGGGTGACTAGGGGCTTGGCAAGCCCCATATGTGGGCTGTTGTTCCAGTGACTAAGAGGCTTTACATGAGGATAGGGCTCACGCTGAGGGTCACAATGTGTGTTTGTGCACATTGTGGCCCTCAGGGATAGGTGGGGCCTCATAGTCCATGCTGCTTTCTCCTACAATGAACATTGAACAACATGCCAACCACTAGGTTTCTTGCCAAGGCGAAGGAGAAGTTCTGATTCTTGCATCACGTTCACTCCTGAGCAGTGAGTGGAGATAAGGTCTAGGTTCTGAAGGTGAAAACTGAGGTTGGGTAGAGATGATGGCCTAAAGCCATTGTGGGTGTGATATGCTCTGTGTACGGCCAGCTGTCTGGGTGTTGGACTGGAGGTCTGCCCTCAGGCTGTGTCAGACAGGGCTTTAGTGCACAGGCTAGACTGTATAATTGGGGTGTGGTCGAGTGGCATGCAGGTTGTTACTCATTTGGCGTTTCCGGTTAGCCCTATAGGGCAACATTTTTCTTCTGGAGGGCAGGCAGAGTGCTGCATTGTGTCTCCAGAATTGCCAAACTGGAGGGGTGTGGCCAGGATTGTGAGGAAGGAAGTCTGAAAACACAAGCTAGCATGAGTTTTGGGGCCAAGAGCATGGCAGGCCCACTCTGAAGAGGCTGAATCGAGATCTCCTGCAGGTGAGGTCAGGGCGAGTATCAGATGTTGCCTCAAGCTGGAGTTTGTGTCCATGACGGCCCCTTCCTGAAGGGGGTGGGGGCGTCATGAGGCCAGGGAGGTTTCCCTACGCTGGGAGTTGTGAGCTGCTCCCAACTTCAAAGTTTCCTTCTTCAGGACAGTCGAGTACTATTGTATGGTTCCAGGATGCCCCATACAGAAAGACTCGAGAGCAGGGGCCTAAGCATGGATGCCGAGAAACGCCAACTCACCTTCCCATTGCCTGGTGGAGACAAGGCACGCTCAATCTGCGGGCTCTTGGGTGAGCTACCCAGAAGGCTGAGTTTAAATGGACTCTCCTGAGGATGAGTCATAATGTGGGTTGGTGGCCATGGAGACCTTGGAATGTGGCAGTAGCTAAGGGACTCTGCAGGATTCTCCAACCCGAAGGGCTTGACACAACTCCAACAAGGAAGCTTCCCATGTGGAGATGAGAGGTCTTTTGTCTGGTGCCTCAGGAAAGCACCGTATGCTGGTCTTCGAACCCAGGCCTCTGAGGAGTGATACCTGGACACCAAAGCAAGAGTTCATAATAGGGCCTAGGGGCCTGTCTGGTTCAATCTTCTTTCTCTGCGGATATCTGTCTGTGTGTCTGCATGGAGGTAGTAGTTGCTCAGCTTGTGTCATAATGCCCCTATTTGTCCAGTGCGGCTTGCGGTAGTGGGATGTCCTTGGGGACCTTGAGGTTTCTACTATTTTGTAGAGTTGTGGCCAATGGAATGGGCAATTTCTTAGGAGAGAGCAGGCACAGTTCTGTGGTGTGGCTCCAGAGACCCCAACCTGGAGGCTGTGTGGGCCATGGCTGTGCAGACAGACATCCAAAAACCCTAACTCAGCTCAGGTTTGGGGCCGAGGTTACGGCAGGCCTGATCTACAGTCCATGAGGGGAGCTCCTCTGGATATGAAAGAAGGGTGAGAGGGAGGCAGTCGCTCAGGCTTTTGTCTCTGGATGTTTTGTCCACAATGGCCGTTTAATGTAGGAGTTGCCTCATGGGTCGTAGAAGTCTCCCTCTCTGGTAGTTTGTCCAGCCCCCAAGTGTTTGGGGTCATTCTGTGGGAAGGGAAGTGTCCTGTTTTTTGCCTCATATGTCCCCCCAGTAGAGGGATTCTAGAGCATAGCAGTGGGTACTGACAACTGGAATACTCGCCCTCGGGTTAAGCCTGGGGGCCTATGGATATGACAAGCCCCATATGCAGGATCTTGGTCCAGCCCCTGAGAGGCGTTACTTTAATACGGGACTCACGCTGCAGGTCACAATGCATGTCTGTGCCCTAGGCGGCCCTCAAGCACTGGCGTGGCCTTTCGGACAATGCAGGTTTTCCCACATTGAACGTTGGACAACATGCCAACCACAAGGTTTCTGGCCATGGGGAAGGAGGAATTCTAATTTCTGCATCACGTTCACCCTGGGCAGTGATTGGAGATAAGGTCTAGGTTCTGAAGCCTGAAAACCGAGGTTGGGAAGAGATGACGACCTACAGCCATAGCGGGTCCTATGTGTCCAGGTTGGGGCCAGCTGTCTGGGTGTCGTTTGGGATGTCTTGTCTCAGGCTGTGCCAGACAGGGCATTAGAATACAGGGTGGGCTGTATAATTGCTTTACAATCGAGTGGCATGCATTAGAAAATCATTTGGGGTTTCTTATTAGAAGCATAGGGCAAAGTTTTTCTTCTGGAGGGCAGGCAGAGTGCTGCATTGTGGCTTCGGAATTCCCAAACTGGAGGGCTTGTGGGCCAGGAGAGTGAGGACGGAAGTCTGAGAACACAAGCTAGGCTTAGGTTTCGGGGCAAGGACATGGCAGCCACACTCTGCAGAGCTGAATTGAGATCTCATGTGTCTGAAGTCAGGTCGAGGATCAGACTTTGGCTCAGGTTTGAGTTTCTGTCCATGTTGGCCCCTTCATGAAGGGGGGACATTATGAGCCCATGGGGGTTTTCCCACTATTGGAGTTGTGAGATGCTCCAAACCGCAAGGATTCCTTCTGTGGGACAATTAAGATTTGTTGGATGGCTCCAGGACGTCTTATAAGGTATTTTTCCAGAACAGGGTTCTAAGTATGGATGCCTGGGCAGTCAGCCTCACAATCCAATTGTCTCCTAGCAACAAGAAACGTTTGATCTGCTGGCTTGGGGTAGCAACAGAGGGGGCTGAGTTGAAATGGACTTTCCTGAGGATGGTCTTAATGTTGGTTTGAGTCCATGGAGACCTTGGTATGGGGCAGTGGCACCAGGGCCCTGAAGGATTCTCCTAACCAGAGGTTATGACAAAGCTCCAATGAGCAAGTTTTCCATGGGGAGACGAGATTTGTTCTTATTGGTGCCTCAGGAAACCACCATATGCTGGTATTGGAAACGAGGCCTCTGAGGAGAGATGCCTAAAAACCAAAGCAATGGATCTGATTAGGGCCTAGGGGCCTGTCCGGTTCAATATTCTTCTCTGGGGACATCTGTTGTCTGAGTGGAGGTAGTTGCTCAGCTGGTTTGAGATCACCCCTGTTTGTCCTGGGCGGCCTACACTAATGGGATGGCCTCGGTGACTTTGGAGGTTTTTCCTCATTTGCAAGGTTGTGGCCAATGGAATGGGAAGAATTCCCTTGAAAGGGAAGCACAGTCCTGAGGTGTGGCTCCAGGGACCCAAGTGTGGAGCGTGTGTGGTCCAGGGCTATTTGGACAAAAGTCTGAAAACACAAACTCCACTTAGGTTGGGGGATGTAGGTATGGCCGGCTCGATCTATAGACCGTGAGGAGAACTCTTCGGGATATGAACAAAGGGCGAATGTGAGGTGCTGGCTCATGCTTTTTTTTTTTTTTTTTTTCTGGAAATGTGTCACCGATTGCCATGGAATGTCGGGGTGTCCTCATGGGCCATCGATGAGGCTCCCTTTCTGGGGATTTGACCCGATCCCAAGAGTTTGGGGTCATTCTGTGGGAAGGGAGGAGGCCTTTCTTGTTTTTTTGTTTATTTTTTTATTATTATTATTTTTTTTACCTAAGGTGGACCACCAAAAGAGGGATTCCAGAGCAGAGTCCTGGGGAGGGGCGACTGGACAACCAGACCTCTGGTTAACATTGGGATCTAAGAACATGGCAAGCCCCATATGTGGGCTCTTGGTCCAGACACTGAGAGGCCTTCCCTGAGGAATGGTCTCACACTGAGTTTCACAATGTGTTTTTGTGCCCAAGGAGCCCCTCAAGTCAGGGCGTGGCCTAATGTACCATGCTGGTTTCTCCTACAGGGAACGTTGCACAATATGGCAACCACAAGTTTTCTGGCCATGGGGAAGATGGAGTTCTAATTTCTGCAACATTTTCACTCCTGGACTGTGATTGGATTTAAGGTCTAGGTTCTGAAGCCTGAAAACTGAGGTTGGGAAGAGATGAAGACCTAAGGCCATGGTGTGGCTGATGTGCTCAGTGTTCGGCCAGCTGTTGAGTGTGGGTTGGGAGGTGCAGACTCAGGCTGTGGCAGACAGGGAATTAGTGCCCAGGCTAGACTGTATCATTGGGGTGCAGTCGAGTTTCGTGCAGGATGGTACTCATTTGTGGTTACTGGGTAGCCCCAGAGGGCAACGTTTTTCTTCTGGAGGGAAGACACAGTGCCACATAGTGGCTCCAGAATTCCCAAACTGGAAGGCTTGTGGGCCAGGAGTGTGATGAAAAAATTCTGAGAACACAAGCCAGACTTAGATTTCGGGGTGAGGGGACGGCAGGCACCCTCTGCAGAGATGATTCGAGATCCTGTATACCTGAAGACAGAGCTAGGATCAGACGTTGGCTTAGGTCGAAGTTTCTGTCCATGACAGCCCCTTCATGAAGGGGAGGGTGTCACGAGGACATGGAGGTTTTCCCACGATGGGAATTGTGAGATGCTCCAAACCGCAATGATTCCTTCTGTGGGACAGTCGAGACCTGTTGGATGGCTCCAGGACATCCCATAAGGACGTTATCCAGAGCAGGGTTCTAAGGATTGATGCCTGGGCAGCCTGCCTCCCATTCCAGGTGTCTCATAGCGCCAAGGCAAGTTCGATCTGCTGGATCTAGGGGAGCAACCGAGGCGGGTGTGTTGAAATGGGTGAGTTGAGGATGGGTCATAATGTGCATTTGTGTCCATGTAGACCTTGGAATGGGGTGCTTGAACCGGGGCCTTGAGGGATGTTCATAACCGGAGGTTTTGATGGAGCTCTAAAGAGTATGTTTCCTATGTAGAGAAGAGAATTGTTTTGATGAGTGCCTAAGGAATCTCCCATATGCTGGTATTGGAAAACAGGCCTCTGAGGAGAGATGACTGGAATCAAAAGCAATGGATCTGATTAGGGCCTAAGTGCCTGTCCAGTTCAATCTTATTCTATGGGGATATCTGTCTCTGGGTCTGAGTGGAGGTAGTTTCCTAACTTGTGAGAGATCATCCCTGTGTGTCCTGGGCAGCCAACATTATTCGGATGGCCTGGGGGAGTTTGGCGGATTCTCCTAATCTATTGGGTTGTGGCCAATGGAAATAGCAGAATTCCCCTGGAGAGGGAAGCCACAGTCCTGAGGTGTGGCTCCAGGGGCCCCAGCTTGGATGGTGTGTTGGCCAGGCCTGTGGGGACAGAAGTCTGAAAACACAAACTCAGCTTAGTTTTGGGGATGTATGTATGAAGGCTCGATCTACAGACCGTGAGAATTTTCCGGGCTATGAACAAAGGGCGAGTATGTGGCGCTTGCTCAGGCTTTTGTCTCTGGATTTTGTGTCAACGGTGGCCGTGGAATGTCGGAGTGTCCTCAAGGGCCATGGACAATTCTTTCTCTGGTGATTTGGCCTGATCCCAAGTGGTTGGGATCATTCTGTGGATGGGAAGAGTCCTTTATGTATTTTTTTTACCTCAGTTCTCCCACCAAAGAGGGATTCCAGAGTAGAGCCCTGAGTAGGTGTGACTAGACATCTCGAACTCTGGTTGAGATTGGGGGACTAGGGGCTTGGCAAGCCCCATATGTGGGCTGTTGTTCCAGTGACTAAGAGGCTTTACATGAGGATAGGGCTCACGCTGAGGGTCACAATGTGTGTTTGTGCACATTGTGGCCCTCAGGGATAGGTGGGGCCTCATAGTCCATGCTGCTTTCTCCTACAATGAACATTGGACAACATGCCAACCACTAGGTTTCTTGCCAAGGCGAAGGAAAAGTTCTGATTCTTGCATCACGTTCACTCCTGAGCAGTGAGTGGAGATAAGGTCTAGGTTCTGAAGGTGAAAACTGAGGTTGGGTAGAGATGATGGCCTAAAGCCATTGTGGGTGTGATATGCTCTGTGTACGGCCAGCTGTCTGGGTGTTGGACTGGAGGTCTGCCCTCAGGCTGTGTCAGACAGGGCTTTAGTGCACAGGCTAGACTGTATAATTGGGGTGTGGTCGAGTGGCATGCAGGTTGTTACTCATTTGGCGTTTCCGGTTAGCCCTATAGGGCAACATTTTTCTTCTGGAGGGCAGGCAGAGTGCTGCATTGTGTCTCCAGTATTGCCAAACTGGAGGGGTGTGGCCAGGATTGTGAGGAAGGAAGTCTGAAAACACAAGCTAGCATGAGTTTTGGGGCCAAGAGCATGGCAGGCCCACTCTGAAGAGGCTGAATCGAGATCTCCTGCAGGTGAGGTCAGGGCGAGTATCAGATGTTGCCTCAAGCTGGAGTTTGTGTCCATGACGGCCCCTTCCTGAAGGGGGTGGGGGCGTCATGAGGCCAGGGAGGTTTCCCTACGCTGGGAGTTGTGAGCTGCTCCAAACTTCAAAGTTTCCTTCTTCAGGACAGTCGAGTACTATTGGATGGTCCCTTGATGCCCCATACAGAAAGACTCGAGAGCAGGGGCCTAAGCATGGATGCCGAGAAACGCCAACTCACCTTCCCATTGCCTGGTGGAGACAAGGCACGCTCAATCTGCGGGCTCTTGGGTGAGCTACCCAGAAGGCTGAGTTTAAATGGACTCTCCTGAGGATGAGTCATAATGTGGGTTGGTGGCCATGGAGACCTTGGAATGAGGCAGTAGCTAAGGGACTCTGCAGGATTCTCCAACCCGAAGGGCTTGACACAACTCCAACAAGGAAGCTTCCCATGTGGAGATGAGAGGTCTTTTGTCTGGTGCCTCAGGAAAGCCCCGTATGCTGGTCTTCGAACCCAGGCCTCTGAGGAGTGATACCTGGACACCAAAGCAAGAGTTCATAATAGGGCCTAGGGGCCTGTCTGGTTCAATCTTCTGTCTCTGCGGATATCTGTCTGTGTGTCTGCATGGAGGTAGTAGTTGCTCAGCTTGTGTCATAATGCCCCTATTTGTCCAGTGCGGCTTGCGGTAGTGGGATGTCCTTGGGGACCTTGAGGTTTCTACTATTTTGTAGAGTTGTGGCCAATGGAATGGGCAGTTTCTTAGGAGAGAGCAGGCACAGTTCTGGGGTGTGGCTCCAGAGACCCCAGCCTGGAGGCTGTGTGGGCCATGGCTGTGCAGACAGACATCCAAAAACCCTAACTCAGCTCAGGTTTGGGGCCGAAGTTACAGCAGGCCTGATCTACAGTCCATGAGGGGAGCTCCTCTGGATATGAAAGAAGGGTAAGAGGGAGGCAGTCGCTCAGGCTTTTGTCTCTGGATGTTTTGTCCACAATGGCCGTTTAATGTAGGAGTTGCCTCATGGGTCGTAGAAGTCTCCCTCTCTGGTAGTTTGTCCAGCCCCCAAGTGTTTGGGGTCATTCTGTGGGAAGGGAAGTGTCCTGTTTTTTGCCTCATATGTCCCCCCAGTAGAGGGATTCTAGAGCATAGCAGTGGGTACTGACAACTGGAATACTCGCCCTCGGGTTAAGCCTGGGGGCCTATGGATATGACAAGCCCCATATGCAGGATCTTGGTCCAGCCACTGAGAGGCGTTACTTTAATACGGGACTCACGCTGCAGGTCACAATGCATGTCTGTGCCCTAGGCGGCCCTCAAGCACTGGCGTGGCCTTTCGGACAATGCAGGTTTTCCCACATTGAACGTTGGACAACATGCCAACCACAAGGTTTCTGGCCATGGGGAAGGAGGAATTCTAATTTCTGCATCACGTTCACCCTGGGCAGTGATTGGAGATAAGGTCTAGGTTCTGAAGCCTGAAAACCAAGGTTGGGAAGAGATGACGACCTACAGCCATAGCGGGTCCTATGTGTCCAGGTTGGGGCCAGCTGTCTGGGTGTCGTTTGGGATGTCTTGTCTCAGGCTGTGCCAGACAGGGCATTAGAATACAGGGTGGGCTGTATAATTGCTTTACAATCGAGTGGCATGCATTAGAAAATCATTTGGGGTTTCTTATTAGAAGCATAGGGCAAAGTTTTTCTTCTGGAGGGCAGGCAGAGTGCTGCATTGTGGCTTCGGAATTCCCAAACTGGAGGGCTTGTGGGCCAGGAGAGTGAGGACGGAAGTCTGAGAACACAAGCTAGGCTTAGGTTTCAGGGCAAGGACATGGCAGCCACACTCTGCAGAGCTGAATTGAGATCTCATGTGTCTGAAGTCAGGTCGAGTATCAGACTTTGGCTCAGGTTTGAGTTTCTGTCCATGTTGGCCCCTTCATGAAGGGGGGACATTATGAGCCCATGGGGGTTTTCCCACTATTGGAGTTGTGAGATGCTCCAAACCGCAAGGATTCCTTCTGTGGGACAATTAAGATTTGTTGGATGGCTCCAGGACGTCTTATAAGGTATTTTTCCAGAACAGGGTTCTAAGTATGGATGCCTGGGCAGTCAGCCTCACAATCCAATTGTCTCCTAGCAACAAGAAACGTTTGATCTGCTGGCTTGGGGTAGCAACAGAGGGGGCTGAGTTGAAATGGACTTTCCTGAGGATGGTCTTAATGTTGGTTTGAGTCCATGGAGACCTTGGTATGGGGCAGTGGCACCAGGGCCCTGAAGGATTCTCCTAACCAGAGGTTATGACAAAGCTCCAATGAGCAAGTTTTCCATGGGGAGACGAGATTTGTTCTTATTGGTGCCTCAGGAAACCACCATATGCTGGTATTGGAAACGAGGCCTCTGAGGAGAGATGCCTAAAAACCAAAGCAATGGATCTGATTAGGGCCTAGGGGCCTGTCCGGTTCAATATTCTTCTCTGGGGACATCTGTTGTCTGAGTGGAGGTAGTTGCTCAGCTGGTTTGAGATCACCCCTGTTTGTCCTGGGCGGCCTACACTAATGGGATGGCCTCGGTGACTTTGGAGGTTTTTCCTCATTTGCAAGGTTGTGGCCAATGGAATGGGAAGAATTCCCTTGAAAGGGAAGCACAGTCCTGAGGTGTGGCTCCAGGGACCCAAGTGTGGAGCGTGTGTGGTCCAGGGCTATTTGGACAAAAGTCTGAAAACACAAACTCCACTTAGGTTGGGGGATGTAGGTATGGCCGGCCCGATCTATAGACCGTGAGGAGAACTCTTCGGGATATGAACAAAGGGCGAATGTGAGGTGCTGGCTCATGCTTTTTTTTTTTTTTTTTTTTTCTGGAAATGTGTCACCGATTGCCATGGAATGTCGGGGTGTCCTCATGGGCCATCGATGAGGCTCCCTTTCTGGGGATTTGACCCGATCCCAAGAGTTTGGGGTCATTCTGTGGGAAGGGAGGAGGCCTTTCTTGTTTTTTTGTTTATTTTTTTATTATTATTATTTTTTTTACCTAAGGTGGACCACCAAAAGAGGGATTCCAGAGCAGAGTCCTGGGGAGGGGCGACTGGACAACCAGACCTCTGGTTAACATTGGGATCTAAGAACATGGCAAGCCCCATATGTGGGCTCTTGGTCCAGACACTGAGAGGCCTTCCCTGAGGAATGGTCTCACACTGAGTTTCACAATGTGTTTTTGTGCCCAAGGAGCCCCTCAAGTCAGGGCGTGGCCTAATGTACCATGCTGGTTTCTCCTACAGGGAACGTTGCACAATATGGCAACCACAAGTTTTCTGGCCATGGGGAAGATGGAGTTCTAATTTCTGCAACACTTTCACTCCTGGACTGTGATTGGATTTAAGGTCTAGGTTCTGAAGCCTGAAAACTGAGGTTGGGAAGAGATGAAGACCTAAGGCCATGGTGTGGCTGATGTGCTCAGTGTTCGGCCAGCTGTTGAGTGTGGGTTGGGAGGTGCAGGCTCAGGCTGTGGCAGACAGGGAATTAGTGCCCAGGCTAGACTGTATCATTGGGGTGCAGTCGAGTTTCGTGCAGGATGGTACTCATTTGTGGTTACTGGGTAGCCCCAGAGGGCAACGTTTTTCTTCTGGAGGGAAGACACAGTGCCACATAGTGGCTCCAGAATTCCCAAACTGGAAGGCTTGTGGGCCAGGAGTGTGATGAAAAAATTCTGAGAACACAAGCCAGACTTAGATTTCGGGGTGAGGGGACGGCAGGCACCCTCTGCAGAGATGATTCGAGATCCTGTATACCTGAAGACAGAGCTAGGATCAGACGTTGGCTTAGGTCGAAGTTTCTGTCCATGACAGCCCCTTCATGAAGGGGAGGGTGTCACGAGGACATGGAGGTTTTCCCACGATGGGAATTGTGAGATGCTCCAAACCGCAATGATTCCTTCTGTGGGACAGTCGAGACCTGTTGGATGGCTCCAGGACATCCCATAAGGACGTTATCCAGAGCAGGGTTCTAAGGATGGATGCCTGGGCAGCCTGCCTCCCATTCCAGGTGTCTCATAGCGCCAAGGCAAGTTCGATCTGCTGGATCTAGGGGAGCAACCGAGGCGGGTGTGTTGAAATGGGTGAGTTGAGGATGGGTCATAATGTGCATTTGTGTCCATGTAGACCTTGGAATGGGGTGCTTGAACCGGGGCCTTGAGGGATGTTCATAACCGGAGGTTTTGATGGAGCTCTAAAGAGTATGTTTCCTATGTAGAGAAGAGAATTGTTTTGATGAGTGCCTAAGGAATCTCCCATATGCTGGTATTGGAAAACAGGCCTCTGAGGAGAGATGACTGGAATCAAAAGCAATGGATCTGATTAGGGCCTAAGTGCCTGTCCAGTTCAATCTTATTCTATGGGGATATCTGTCTCTGGGTCTGAGTGGAGGTAGTTTCCTAACTTGTGAGAGATCATCCCTGTGTGTCCTGGGCAGCCAACATTATTCGGATGGCCTGGGGGAGTTTGGCGGATTCTCCTAATCTATTGGGTTGTGGCCAATGGAAATAGCAGAATTCCCCTGGAGAGGGAAGCCACAGTCCTGAGGTGTGGCTCCAGGGGCCCCAGCTTGGATGGTGTGTTGGCCAGGCCTGTGGGGACAGAAGTCTGAAAACACAAACTCAGCTTAGTTTTGGGGATGTATGTATGAAGGCTCGATCTACAGACCGTGAGAATTTTCCGGGCTATGAACAAAGGGCGAGTATGTGGCGCTTGCTCAGGCTTTTGTCTCTGGATTTTGTGTCAACGGTGGCCGTGGAATGTCGGAGTGTCCTCAAGGGCCATGGACAATTCTTTCTCTGGTGATTTGGCCTGATCCCAAGTGGTTGGGATCATTCTGTGGATGGGAAGAGTCCTTTATGTATTTTTTTTACCTCAGTTCTCCCACCAAAGAGGGATTCCAGAGTAGAGCCCTGAGTAGGTGTGACTAGACATCTCGAACTCTGGTTGAGATTGGGGGACTAGGGGCTTGGCAAGCCCCATATGTGGGCTGTTGTTCCAGTGACTAAGAGGCTTTACATGAGGATAGGGCTCACGCTGAGGGTCACAATGTGTGTTTGTGCACATTGTGGCCCTCAGGGATAGGTGGGGCCTCATAGTCCATGCTGCTTTCTCCTACAATGAACATTGGACAACATGCCAACCACTAGGTTTCTTGCCAAGGCGAAGGAAAAGTTCTGATTCTTGCATCACGTTCACTCCTGAGCAGTGAGTGGAGATAAGGTCTAGGTTCTGAAGGTGAAAACTGAGGTTGGGTAGAGATGATGGCCTAAAGCCATTGTGGGTGTGATATGCTCTGTGTACGGCCAGCTGTCTGGGTGTTGGACTGGAGGTCTGCCCTCAGGCTGTGTCAGACAGGGCTTTAGTGCACAGGCTAGACTGTATAATTGGGGTGTGGTCGAGTGGCATGCAGGTTGTTACTCATTTGGCGTTTCCGGTTAGCCCTATAGGGCAACATTTTTCTTCTGGAGGGCAGGCAGAGTGCTGCATTGTGTCTCCAGTATTGCCAAACTGGAGGGGTGTGGCCAGGATTGTGAGGAAGGAAGTCTGAAAACACAAGCTAGCATGAGTTTTGGGGCCAAGAGCATGGCAGGCCCACTCTGAAGAGGCTGAATCGAGATCTCCTGCAGGTGAGGTCAGGGCGAGTATCAGATGTTGCCTCAAGCTGGAGTTTGTGTCCATGACGGCCCCTTCCTGAAGGGGGTGGGGGCGTCATGAGGCCAGGGAGGTTTCCCTACGCTGGGAGTTGTGAGCTGCTCCAAACTTCAAAGTTTCCTTCTTCAGGACAGTCGAGTACTATTGGATGGTCCCTTGATGCCCCATACAGAAAGACTCGAGAGCAGGGGCCTAAGCATGGATGCCGAGAAACGCCAACTCACCTTCCCATTGCCTGGTGGAGACAAGGCACGCTCAATCTGCGGGCTCTTGGGTGAGCTACCCAGAAGGCTGAGTTTAAATGGACTCTCCTGAGGATGAGTCATAATGTGGGTTGGTGGCCATGGAGACCTTGGAATGAGGCAGTAGCTAAGGGACTCTGCAGGATTCTCCAACCCGAAGGGCTTGACAAAACTCCAACAAGGAAGCTTCCCATGTGGAGATGAGAGGTCTTTTGTCTGGTGCCTCAGGAAAGCCCCGTATGCTGGTCTTCGAACCCAGGCCTCTGAGGAGTGATACCTGGACACCAAAGCAAGAGTTCATAATAGGGCCTAGGGGCCTGTCTGGTTCAATCTTCTGTCTCTGCGGATATCTGTCTGTGTGTCTGCATGGAGGTAGTAGTTGCTCAGCTTGTGTCATAATGCCCCTATTTGTCCAGTGCGGCTTGCGGTAGTGGGATGTCCTTGGGGACCTTGAGGTTTCTACTATTTTGTAGAGTTGTGGCCAATGGAATGGGCAGTTTCTTAGGAGAGAGCAGGCACAGTTCTGGGGTGTGGCTCCAGAGACCCCAGCCTGGAGGCTGTGTGGGCCATGGCTGTGCAGACAGACATCCAAAAACCCTAACTCAGCTCAGGTTTGGGGCCGAGGTTACGGCAGGCCTGATCTACAGTCCATGAGGGGAGCTCCTCTGGATATGAAAGAAGGGTGAGAGGGAGGCAGTCGCTCAGGCTTTTGTCTCTGGATGTTTTGTCCACAATGGCCGTTTAATGTAGGAGTTGCCTCATGGGTCGTAGAAGTCTCCCTCTCTGGTAGTTTGTCCAGCCCCCAAGTGTTTGGGGTCATTCTGTGGGAAGGGAAGTGTCCTGTTTTTTGCCTCATATGTCCCCCCAGTAGAGGGATTCTAGAGCATAGCAGTGGGTACTGACAACTGGAATACTCGCCCTCGGGTTAAGCCTGGGGGCCTATGGATATGACAAGCCCCATATGCAGGATCTTGGTCCAGCCACTGAGAGGCGTTACTTTAATACGGGACTCACGCTGCAGGTCACAATGCATGTCTGTGCCCTAGGCGGCCCTCAAGCACTGGCGTGGCCTTTCGGACAATGCAGGTTTTCCCACATTGAACGTTGGACAACATGCCAACCACAAGGTTTCTGGCCATGGGGAAGGAGGAATTCTAATTTCTGCATCACGTTCACCCTGGGCAGTGATTGGAGATAAGGTCTAGGTTCTGAAGCCTGAAAACCAAGGTTGGGAAGAGATGACGACCTACAGCCATAGCGGGTCCTATGTGTCCAGGTTGGGGCCAGCTGTCTGGGTGTCGTTTGGGATGTCTTGTCTCAGGCTGTGCCAGACAGGGCATTAGAATACAGGGTGGGCTGTATAATTGCTTTACAATCGAGTGGCATGCATTAGAAAATCATTTGGGGTTTCTTATTAGAAGCATAGGGCAAAGTTTTTCTTCTGGAGGGCAGGCAGAGTGCTGCATTGTGGCTTCGGAATTCCCAAACTGGAGGGCTTGTGGGCCAGGAGAGTGAGGACGGAAGTCTGAGAACACAAGCTAGGCTTAGGTTTCAGGGCAAGGACATGGCAGCCACACTCTGCAGAGCTGAATTGAGATCTCATGTGTCTGAAGTCAGGTCGAGTATCAGACTTTGGCTCAGGTTTGAGTTTCTGTCCATGTTGGCCCCTTCATGAAGGGGGGACATTATGAGCCCATGGGGGTTTTCCCACTATTGGAGTTGTGAGATGCTCCAAACCGCAAGGATTCCTTCTGTGGGACAATTAAGATTTGTTGGATGGCTCCAGGACGTCTTATAAGGTATTTTTCCAGAACAGGGTTCTAAGTATGGATGCCTGGGCAGTCAGCCTCACAATCCAATTGTCTCCTAGCAACAAGAAACGTTTGATCTGCTGGCTTGGGGTAGCAACAGAGGGGGCTGAGTTGAAATGGACTTTCCTGAGGATGGTCTTAATGTTGGTTTGAGTCCATGGAGACCTTGGTATGGGGCAGTGGCACCAGGGCCCTGAAGGATTCTCCTAACCAGAGGTTATGACAAAGCTCCAATGAGCAAGTTTTCCATGGGGAGACGAGATTTGTTCTTATTGGTGCCTCAGGAAACCACCATATGCTGGTATTGGAAACGAGGCCTCTGAGGAGAGATGCCTAAAAACCAAAGCAATGGATCTGATTAGGGCCTAGGGGCCTGTCCGGTTCAATATTCTTCTCTGGGGACATCTGTTGTCTGAGTGGAGGTAGTTGCTCAGCTGGTTTGAGATCACCCCTGTTTGTCCTGGGCGGCCTACACTAATGGGATGGCCTCGGTGACTTTGGAGGTTTTTCCTCATTTGCAAGGTTGTGGCCAATGGAATGGGAAGAATTCCCTTGAAAGGGAAGCACAGTCCTGAGGTGTGGCTCCAGGGACCCAAGTGTGGAGCGTGTGTGGTCCAGGGCTATTTGGACAAAAGTCTGAAAACACAAACTCCACTTAGGTTGGGGGATGTAGGTATGGCCGGCCCGATCTATAGACCGTGAGGAGAACTCTTCGGGATATGAACAAAGGGCGAATGTGAGGTGCTGGCTCATGCTTTTTTTTTTTTTTTTTTTTCTGGAAATGTGTCACCGATTGCCATGGAATGTCGGGGTGTCCTCATGGGCCATCGATGAGGCTCCCTTTCTGGGGATTTGACCCGATCCCAAGAGTTTGGGGTCATTCTGTGGGAAGGGAGGAGGCCTTTCTTGTTTTTTTGTTTATTTTTTTATTATTATTATTTTTTTTACCTAAGGTGGACCACCAAAAGAGGGATTCCAGAGCAGAGTCCTGGGGAGGGGCGACTGGAAAACCAGACCTCTGGTTAACATTGGGATCTAAGAACATGGCAAGCCCCATATGTGGGCTCTTGGTCCAGACACTGAGAGGCCTTCCCTGAGGAATGGTCTCACACTGAGTTTCACAATGTGTTTTTGTGCCCAAGGAGCCCCTCAAGTCAGGGCGTGGCCTAATGTACCATGCTGGTTTCTCCTACAGGGAACGTTGCACAATATGGCAACCACAAGTTTTCTGGCCATGGGGAAGATGGAGTTCTAATTTCTGCAACACTTTCACTCCTGGACTGTGATTGGATTTAAGGTCTAGGTTCTGAAGCCTGAAAACTGAGGTTGGGAAGAGATGAAGACCTAAGGCCATGGTGTGGCTGATGTGCTCAGTGTTCGGCCAGCTGTTGAGTGTGGGTTGGGAGGTGCAGGCTCAGGCTGTGGCAGACAGGGAATTAGTGCCCAGGCTAGACTGTATCATTGGGGTGCAGTCGAGTTTCGTGCAGGATGGTACTCATTTGTGGTTACTGGGTAGCCCCAGAGGGCAACGTTTTTCTTCTGGAGGGAAGACACAGTGCCACATAGTGGCTCCAGAATTCCCAAACTGGAAGGCTTGTGGGCCAGGAGTGTGATGAAAAAATTCTGAGAACACAAGCCAGACTTAGATTTCGGGGTGAGGGGACGGCAGGCACCCTCTGCAGAGATGATTCGAGATCCTGTATACCTGAAGACAGAGCTAGGATCAGACGTTGGCTTAGGTCGAAGTTTCTGTCCATGACAGCCCCTTCATGAAGGGGAGGGTGTCACGAGGACATGGAGGTTTTCCCACGATGGGAATTGTGAGATGCTCCAAACCGCAATGATTCCTTCTGTGGGACAGTCGAGACCTGTTGGATGGCTCCAGGACATCCCATAAGGACGTTATCCAGAGCAGGGTTCTAAGGATGGATGCCTGGGCAGCCTGCCTCCCATTCCAGGTGTCTCATAGCGCCAAGGCAAGTTCGATCTGCTGGATCTAGGGGAGCAACCGAGGCGGGTGTGTTGAAATGGGTGAGTTGAGGATGGGTCATAATGTGCATTTGTGTCCATGTAGACCTTGGAATGGGGTGCTTGAACCGGGGCCTTGAGGGATGTTCATAACCGGAGGTTTTGATGGAGCTCTAAAGAGTATGTTTCCTATGTAGAGAAGAGAATTGTTTTGATGAGTGCCTAAGGAATCTCCCATATGCTGGTATTGGAAAACAGGCCTCTGAGGAGAGATGACTGGAATCAAAAGCAATGGATCTGATTAGGGCCTAAGTGCCTGTCCAGTTCAATCTTATTCTATGGGGATATCTGTCTCTGGGTCTGAGTGGAGGTAGTTTCCTAACTTGTGAGAGATCATCCCTGTGTGTCCTGGGCAGCCTACATTATTCGGATGGCCTGGGGGAGTTTGGCGGATTCTCCTAATCTATTGGGTTGTGGCCAATGGAAATAGCAGAATTCCCCTGGAGAGGGAAGCCACAGTCCTGAGGTGTGGCTCCAGGGGCCCCAGCTTGGATGGTGTGTTGGCCAGGCCTGTGGGGACAGAAGTCTGAAAACACAAACTCAGCTTAGTTTTGGGGATGTATGTATGAAGGCTCGATCTACAGACCGTGAGAATTTTCCGGGCTATGAACAAAGGGCGAGTATGTGGCGCTTGCTCAGGCTTTTGTCTCTGGATTTTGTGTCAACGGTGGCCGTGGAATGTCGGAGTGTCCTCAAGGGCCATGGACAATTCTTTCTCTGGTGATTTGGCCTGATCCCAAGTGGTTGGGATCATTCTGTGGATGGGAAGAGTCCTTTATGTATTTTTTTTACCTCAGTTCTCCCACCAAAGAGGGATTCCAGAGTAGAGCCCTGAGTAGGTGTGACTAGACATCTCGAACTCTGGTTGAGATTGGGGGACTAGGGGCTTGGCAAGCCCCATATGTGGGCTGTTGTTCCAGTGACTAAGAGGCTTTACATGAGGATAGGGCTCACGCTGAGGGTCACAATGTGTGTTTGTGCACATTGTGGCCCTCAGGGATAGGTGGGGCCTCATAGTCCATGCTGCTTTCTCCTACAATGAACATTGAACAACATGCCAACCACTAGGTTTCTTGCCAAGGCGAAGGAGAAGTTCTGATTCTTGCATCACGTTCACTCCTGAGCAGTGAGTGGAGATAAGGTCTAGGTTCTGAAGGTGAAAACTGAGGTTGGGTAGAGATGATGGCCTAAAGCCATTGTGGGTGTGATATGCTCTGTGTACGGCCAGCTGTCTGGGTGTTGGACTGGAGGTCTGCCCTCAGGCTGTGTCAGACAGGGCTTTAGTGCACAGGCTAGACTGTATAATTGGGGTGTGGTCGAGTGGCATGCAGGTTGTTACTCTTTTGGCGTTTCCGGTTAGCCCTATAGGGCAACATTTTTCTTCTGGAGGGCAGGCAGAGTGCTGCATTGTGTCTCCAGAATTGCCAAACTGGAGGGGTGTGGCCAGGATTGTGAGGAAGGAAGTCTGAAAACACAAGCTAGCATGAGTTTTGGGGCCAAGAGCATGGCAGGCCCACTCTGAAGAGGCTGAATCGAGATCTCCTGCAGGTGAGGTCAGGGCGAGTATCAGATGTTGCCTCAAGCTGGAGTTTGTGTCCATGACGGCCCCTTCCTGAAGGGGGTGGGGCGTCATGAGGCCAGGGAGGTTTCCCTACGCTGGGAGTTGTGAGCTGCTCCCAACTTCAAAGTTTCCTTCTTCAGGACAGTCGAGTACTATTGTATGGTTCCAGGATGCCCCATACAGAAAGACTCGAGAGCAGGGGCCTAAGCATGGATGCCGAGAAACGCCAACTCACCTTCCCATTGCCTGGTGGAGACAAGGCACGCTCAATCTGCGGGCTCTTGGGTGAGCTACCCAGAAGGCTGAGTTTAAATGGACTCTGCCGAGGATGAGTCATAATGTGGGTTGGTGGCCATGGAGACCTTGGAATGTGGCAGTAGCTAAGGGACTCTGCAGGATTCTCCAACCCGTAGGGCTTGACACAACTCCAACAAGGAAGCTTCCCATGTGGAGATGAGAGGTCTTCTGTCTGGTGCCTCAGGAAAGCCCCGTATGCTGGTCTTCGAACCCAGGCCTCTGAGGAGTGATACCTGGACACCAAAGCAAGAGTTCATAATAGGGCCTAGGGGCCTGTCTGGTTCAATCTTCTGTCTCTGCGGATATCTGTCTGTGTGTCTGCATGGAGGTAGTAGTTGCTCAGCTTGTGTCATAATGCCCCTATTTGTCCAGTGCGGCTTGCGGTAGTGGGATGTCCTTGGGGACCTTGAGGTTTCTACTATTTTGTAGAGTTGTGGCCAATGGAATGGGCAGTTTCTTAGGAGAGAGCAGGCACAGTTCTGGGGTGTGGCTCCAGAGACCCCAGCCTGGAGGCTGTGTGGGCCATGGCTGTGCAGACAGACATCCAAAAACCCTAACTCAGCTCAGGTTTGGGGCCGAGGTTACGGCAGGCCTGATCTACAGTCCATGAGGGGAGCTCCTCTGGATATGAAAGAAGGGTGAGAGGGAGGCAGTCGCTCAGGCTTTTGTCTCTGGATGTTTTGTCCACAATGGCCGTTTAATGTAGGAGTTGCCTCATGGGTCGTAGAAGTCTCCCTCTCTGGTAGTTTGTCCAGCCCCCAAGTGTTTGGGGTCATTCTGTGGGAAGGGAAGTGTCCTGTTTTTTGCCTCATATGTCCCCCCAGTAGAGGGATTCTAGAGCATAGCAGTGGGTACTGACAACTGGAATACTCGCCCTCGGGTTAAGCCTGGGGGCCTATGGATATGACAAGCCCCATATGCAGGATCTTGGTCCAGCCACTGAGAGGCGTTACTTTAATACGGGACTCACGCTGCAGGTCACAATGCATGTCTGTGCCCTAGGCGGCCCTCAAGCACTGGCGTGGCCTTTCGGACAATGCAGGTTTTCCCACATTGAACGTTGGACAACATGCCAACCACAAGGTTTCTGGCCATGGGGAAGGAGGAATTCTAATTTCTGCATCACGTTCACCCTGGGCAGTGATTGGAGATAAGGTCTAGGTTCTGAAGCCTGAAAACCAAGGTTGGGAAGAGATGACGACCTACAGCCATAGCGGGTCCTATGTGTCCAGGTTGGGGCCAGCTGTCTGGGTGTCGTTTGGGATGTCTTGTCTCAGGCTGTGCCAGACAGGGCATTAGAATACAGGGTGGGCTGTATAATTGCTTTACAATCGAGTGGCATGCATTAGAAAATCATTTGGGGTTTCTTATTAGCAGCATAGGGCAAAGTTTTTCTTCTGGAGGGCAGGCAGAGTGCTGCATTGTGGCTTCGGAATTCCCAAACTGGAGGGCTTGTGGGCCAGGAGAGTGAGGACGGAAGTCTGAGAACACAAGCTAGGCTTAGGTTTCGGGGCAAGGACATGGCAGCCACACTCTGCAGAGCTGAATTGAGATCTCATGTGTCTGAAGTCAGGTCGAGGATCAGACTTTGGCTCAGGTTTGAGTTTCTGTCCATGTTGGCCCCTTCATGAAGGGGGGACATTATGAGCCCATGGGGGTTTTCCCACTATTGGAGTTGTGAGATGCTCCAAACCGCAAGGATTCCTTCTGTGGGACAATTAAGATTTGTTGGATGGCTCCAGGACGTCTTATAAGGTATTTTTCCAGAACAGGGTTCTAAGTATGGATGCCTGGGCAGTCAGCCTCACAATCCAATTGTCTCCTAGCAACAAGAAACGTTTGATCTGCTGGCTTGGGGTAGCAACAGAGGGGGCTGAGTTGAAATGGACTTTCCTGAGGATGGTCTTAATGTTGGTTTGAGTCCATGGAGACCTTGGTATGGGGCAGTGGCACCAGGGCCCTGAAGGATTCTCCTAACCAGAGGTTATGACAAAGCTCCAATGAGCAAGTTTTCCATGGGGAGACGAGATTTGTTCTTATTGGTGCCTCAGGAAACCACCATATGCTGGTATTGGAAACGAGGCCTCTGAGGAGAGATGCCTAAAAACCAAAGCAATGGATCTGATTAGGGCCTAGGGGCCTGTCCGGTTCAATATTCTTCTCTGGGGACATCTGTTGTCTGAGTGGAGGTAGTTGCTCAGCTGGTTTGAGATCACCCCTGTTTGTCCTGGGCGGCCTACACTAATGGGATGGCCTCGGTGACTTTGGAGGTTTTTCCTCATTTGCAAGGTTGTGGCCAATGGAATGGGAAGAATTCCCTTGAAAGGGAAGCACAGTCCTGAGGTGTGGCTCCAGGGACCCAAGTGTGGAGCGTGTGTGGTCCAGGGCTATTTGGACAAAAGTCTGAAAACACAAACTCCACTTAGGTTGGGGGATGTAGGTATGGCCGGCCCGATCTATAGACCGTGAGGAGAACTCTTCGGGATATGAACAAAGGGCGAATGTGAGGTGCTGGCTCATGCTTTTTTTTTTTTTTTTTTTTCTGGAAATGTGTCACCGATTGCCATGGAATGTCGGGGTGTCCTCATGGGCCATCGATGAGGCTCCCTTTCTGGGGATTTGACCCGATCCCAAGAGTTTGGGGTCATTCTGTGGGAAGGGAGGAGGCCTTTCTTGTTTTTTTGTTTATTTTTTTATTATTATTATTTTTTTTACCTAAGGTGGACCACCAAAAGAGGGATTCCAGAGCAGAGTCCTGGGGAGGGGCGACTGGACAACCAGACCTCTGGTTAACATTGGGACCTAAGAACATGGCAAGCCCCATATGTGGGCTCTTGGTCCAGACACTGAGAGGCCTTCCCTGAGGAATGGTCTCACACTGAGTTTCACAATGTGTTTTTGTGCCCAAGGAGCCCCTCAAGTCAGGGCGTGGCCTAATGTACCATGCTGGTTTCTCCTACAGGGAACGTTGCACAATATGGCAACCACAAGTTTTCTGGCCATGGGGAAGATGGAGTTCTAATTTCTGCAACACTTTCACTCCTGGACTGTGATTGGATTTAAGGTCTAGGTTCTGAAGCCTGAAAACTGAGGTTGGGAAGAGATGAAGACCTAAGGCCATGGTGTGGCTGATGTGCTCAGTGTTCGGCCAGCTGTTGAGTGTGGGTTGGGAGGTGCAGGCTCAGGCTGTGGCAGACAGGGAATTAGTGCCCAGGCTAGACTGTATCATTGGGGTGCAGTCGAGTTTCGTGCAGGATGGTACTCATTTGTGGTTACTGGGTAGCCCCAGAGGGCAACGTTTTTCTTCTGGAGGGAAGACACAGTGCCACATAGTGGCTCCAGAATTCCCAAACTGGAAGGCTTGTGGGCCAGGAGTGTGATGAAAAAATTCTGAGAACACAAGCCAGACTTAGATTTCGGGGTGAGGGGACGGCAGGCACCCTCTGCAGAGATGATTCGAGATCCTGTATACCTGAAGACAGAGCTAGGATCAGACGTTGGCTTAGGTCGAAGTTTCTGTCCATGACAGCCCCTTCATGAAGGGGAGGGTGTCACGAGGACATGGAGGTTTTCCCACGATGGGAATTGTGAGATGCTCCAAACCGCAATGATTCCTTCTGTGGGACAGTCGAGACCTGTTGGATGGCTCCAGGACATCCCATAAGGACGTTATCCAGAGCAGGGTTCTAAGGATGGATGCCTGGGCAGCCTGCCTCCCATTCCAGGTGTCTCATAGCGCCAAGGCAAGTTCGATCTGCTGGATCTAGGGGAGCAACCGAGGCGGGTGTGTTGAAATGGGTGAGTTGAGGATGGGTCATAATGTGCATTTGTGTCCATGTAGACCTTGGAATGGGGTGCTTGAACCGGGGCCTTGAGGGATGTTCATAACCGGAGGTTTTGATGGAGCTCTAAAGAGTATGTTTCCTATGTAGAGAAGAGAATTGTTTTGATGAGTGCCTAAGGAATCTCCCATATGCTGGTATTGGAAAACAGGCCTCTGAGGAGAGATGACTGGAATCAAAAGCAATGGATCTGATTAGGGCCTAAGTGCCTGTCCAGTTCAATCTTATTCTATGGGGATATCTGTCTCTGGGTCTGAGTGGAGGTAGTTTCCTAACTTGTGAGAGATCATCCCTGTGTGTCCTGGGCAGCCAACATTATTCGGATGGCCTGGGGGAGTTTGGCGGATTCTCCTAATCTATTGGGTTGTGGCCAATGGAAATAGCAGAATTCCCCTGGAGAGGGAAGCCACAGTCCTGAGGTGTGGCTCCAGGGGCCCCAGCTTGGATGGTGTGTTGGCCAGGCCTGTGGGGACAGAAGTCTGAAAACACAAACTCAGCTTAGTTTTGGGGATGTATGTATGAAGGCTCGATCTACAGACCGTGAGAATTTTCCGGGCTATGAACAAAGGGCGAGTATGTGGCGCTTGCTCAGGCTTTTGTCTCTGGATTTTGTGTCAACGGTGGCCGTGGAATGTCGGAGTGTCCTCAAGGGCCATGGACAATTCTTTCTCTGGTGATTTGGCCTGATCCCAAGTGGTTGGGATCATTCTGAGGATGGGAAGAGTCCTTTATGTATTTTTTTTACCTCAGTTCTCCCACCAAAGAGGGATTCCAGAGTAGAGCCCTGAGTAGGTGTGACTAGACATCTCGAACTCTGGTTGAGATTGGGGGACTAGGGGCTTGGCAAGCCCCATATGTGGGCTGTTGTTCCAGTGACTAAGAGGCTTTACATGAGGATAGGACTCACGCTGAGGGTCACAATGTGTGTTTGTGCACATTGTGGCCCTCAGGGATAGGTGGGGCCTCATAGTCCATGCTGCTTTCTCCTACAATGAACATTGGACAACATGCCAACCACTAGGTTTCTTGCCAAGGCGAAGGAGAAGTTCTGATTCTTGCATCACGTTCACTCCTGAGCAGTGAGTGGAGATAAGGTCTAGGTTCTGAAGGTGAAAACTGAGGTTGGGTAGAGATGATGGCCTAAAGCCATTGTGGGTGTGATATGCTCTGTGTACGGCCAGCTGTCTGGGTGTTGGACTGGAGGTCTGCCCTCAGGCTGTGTCAGACAGGGCTTTAGTGCACAGGCTAGACTGTATAATTGGGGTGTGGTCGAGTGGCATGCAGGTTGTTACTCTTTTGGCGTTTCCGGTTAGCCCTATAGGGCAACATTTTTCTTCTGGAGGGCAGGCAGAGTGCTGCATTGTGTCTCCAGAATTGCCAAACTGGAGGGGTGTGGCCAGGATTGTGAGGAAGGAAGTCTGAAAACACAAGCTAGCATGAGTTTTGGGGCCAAGAGCATGGCAGGCCCACTCTGAAGAGGCTGAATCGAGATCTCCTGCAGGTGAGGTCAGGGCGAGTATCAGATGTTGCCTCAAGCTGGAGTTTGTGTCCATGACGGCCCCTTCCTGAAGGGGGTGGGGCGTCATGAGGCCAGGGAGGTTTCCCTACGCTGGGAGTTGTGAGCTGCTCCCAACTTCAAAGTTTCCTTCTTCAGGACAGTCGAGTACTATTGTATGGTTCCAGGATGCCCCATACAGAAAGACTCGAGAGCAGGGGCCTAAGCATGGATGCCGAGAAACGCCAACTCACCTTCCCATTGCCTGGTGGAGACAAGGCACGCTCAATCTGCGGGCTCTTGGGTGAGCTACCCAGAAGGCTGAGTTTAAATGGACTCTGCCGAGGATGAGTCATAATGTGGGTTGGTGGCCATGGAGACCTTGGAATGTGGCAGTAGCTAAGGGACTCTGCAGGATTCTCCAACCCGAAGGGCTTGACACAACTCCAACAAGGAAGCTTCCCATGTGGAGATGAGAGGTCTTCTGTCTGGTGCCTCAGGAAAGCCCCGTATGCTGGTCTTCGAACCCAGGCCTCTGAGGAGTGATACCTGGACACCAAAGCAAGAGTTCATAATAGGGCCTAGGGGCCTGTCTGGTTCAATCTTCTGTCTCTGCGGATATCTGTCTGTGTGTCTGCATGGAGGTAGTAGTTGCTCAGCTTGTGTCATAATGCCCCTATTTGTCCAGTGCGGCTTGCGGTAGTGGGATGTCCTTGGGGACCTTGAGGTTTCTACTATTTTGTAGAGTTGTGGCCAATGGAATGGGCAGTTTCTTAGGAGAGAGCAGGCACAGTTCTGGGGTGTGGCTCCAGAGACCCCAGCCTGGAGGCTGTGTGGGCCATGGCTGTGCAGACAGACATCCAAAAACCCTAACTCAGCTCAGGTTTGGGGCCGAGGTTACGGCAGGCCTGATCTACAGTCCATGAGGGGAGCTCCTCTGGATATGAAAGAAGGGTGAGAGGGAGGCAGTCGCTCAGGCTTTTGTCTCTGGATGTTTTGTCCACAATGGCCGTTTAATGTAGGAGTTGCCTCATGGGTCGTAGAAGTCTCCCTCTCTGGTAGTTTGTCCAGCCCCCAAGTGTTTGGGGTCATTCTGTGGGAAGGGAAGTGTCCTGTTTTTTGCCTCATATGTCCCCCCAGTAGAGGGATTCTAGAGCATAGCAGTGGGTACTGACAACTGGAATACTCGCCCTCGGGTTAAGCCTGGGGGCCTATGGATATGACAAGCCCCATATGCAGGATCTTGGTCCAGCCACTGAGAGGCGTTACTTTAATACGGGACTCACGCTGCAGGTCACAATGCATGTCTGTGCCCTAGGCGGCCCTCAAGCACTGGCGTGGCCTTTCGGACAATGCAGGTTTTCCCACATTGAACGTTGGACAACATGCCAACCACAAGGTTTCTGGCCATGGGGAAGGAGGAATTCTAATTTCTGCATCACGTTCACCCTGGGCAGTGATTGGAGATAAGGTCTAGGTTCTGAAGCCTGAAAACCAAGGTTGGGAAGAGATGACGACCTACAGCCATAGCGGGTCCTATGTGTCCAGGTTGGGGCCAGCTGTCTGGGTGTCGTTTGGGATGTCTTGTCTCAGGCTGTGCCAGACAGGGCATTAGAATACAGGGTGGGCTGTATAATTGCTTTACAATCGAGTGGCATGCATTAGAAAATCATTTGGGGTTTCTTATTAGCAGCATAGGGCAAAGTTTTTCTTCTGGAGGGCAGGCAGAGTGCTGCATTGTGGCTTCGGAATTCCCAAACTGGAGGGCTTGTGGGCCAGGAGAGTGAGGACGGAAGTCTGAGAACACAAGCTAGGCTTAGGTTTCGGGGCAAGGACATGGCAGCCACACTCTGCAGAGCTGAATTGAGATCTCATGTGTCTGAAGTCAGGTCGAGGATCAGACTTTGGCTCAGGTTTGAGTTTCTGTCCATGTTGGCCCCTTCATGAAGGGGGGACATTATGAGCCCATGGGGGTTTTCCCACTATTGGAGTTGTGAGATGCTCCAAACCGCAAGGATTCCTTCTGTGGGACAATTAAGATTTGTTGGATGGCTCCAGGACGTCTTATAAGGTATTTTTCCAGAACAGGGTTCTAAGTATGGATGCCTGGGCAGTCAGCCTCACAATCCAATTGTCTCCTAGCAACAAGAAACGTTTGATCTGCTGGCTTGGGGTAGCAACAGAGGGGGCTGAGTTGAAATGGACTTTCCTGAGGATGGTCTTAATGTTGGTTTGAGTCCATGGAGACCTTGGTATGGGGCAGTGGCACCAGGGCCCTGAAGGATTCTCCTAACCAGAGGTTATGACAAAGCTCCAATGAGCAAGTTTTCCATGGGGAGACGAGATTTGTTCTTATTGGTGCCTCAGGAAACCACCATATGCTGGTATTGGAAACAAGGCCTCTGAGGAGAGATGCCTAAAAACCAAAGCAATGGATCTGATTAGGGCCTAGGGGCCTGTCCGGTTCAATATTCTTCTCTGGGGACATCTGTTGTCTGAGTGGAGGTAGTTGCTCAGCTGGTTTGAGATCACCCCTGTTTGTCCTGGGCGGCCTACACTAATGGGATGGCCTCGGTGACTTTGGAGGTTTTTCCTCATTTGCAAGGTTGTGGCCAATGGAATGGGAAGAATTCCCTTGAAAGGGAAGCACAGTCCTGAGGTGTGGCTCCAGGGACCCAAGAGTGGAGCGTGTGTGGTCCAGGGCTATTTGGACAAAAGTCTGAAAACACAAACTCCACTTAGGTTGGGGGATGTAGGTATGGCCGGCCCGATCTATAGACCGTGAGGAGAACTCTTCGGGATATGAACAAAGGGCGAATGTGAGGTGCTGGCTCATGCTTTTTTTTTTTTTTTTTTTTTCTGGAAATGTGTCACCGATTGCCATGGAATGTCGGGGTGTCCTCATAGGCCATCGATGAGGCTCCCTTTCTGGGGATTTGACCCGATCCCAAGAGTTTGGGGTCATTCTGTGGGAAGGGAGGAGGCCTTTCTTGTTTTTTTGTTTATTTTTTTATTATTATTATTTTTTTTACCTAAGGTGGACCACCAAAAGAGGGATTCCAGAGCAGAGTCCTGGGGAGGGGCGACTGGACAACCAGACCTCTGGTTAACATTGGGACCTAAGAACATGGCAAGCCCCATATGTGGGCTCTTGGTCCAGACACTGAGAGGCCTTCCCTGAGGAATGGTCTCACACTGAGTTTCACAATGTGTTTTTGTGCCCAAGGAGCCCCTCAAGTCAGGGCGTGGCCTAATGTACCATGCTGGTTTCTCCTACAGGGAACGTTGCACAATATGGCAACCACAAGTTTTCTGGCCATGGGGAAGATGGAGTTCTAATTTCTGCAACACTTTCACTCCTGGACTGTGATTGGATTTAAGGTCTAGGTTCTGAAGCCTGAAAACTGAGGTTGGGAAGAGATGAAGACCTAAGGCCATGGTGTGGCTGATGTGCTCAGTGTTCGGCCAGCTGTTGAGTGTGGGTTGGGAGGTGCAGACTCAGGCTGTGGCAGACAGGGAATTAGTGCCCAGGCTAGACTGTATCATTGGGGTGCAGTCGAGTTTCGTGCAGGATGGTACTCATTTGTGGTTACTGGGTAGCCCCAGAGGGCAACGTTTTTCTTCTGGAGGGAAGACACAGTGCCACATAGTGGCTCCAGAATTCCCAAACTGGAAGGCTTGTGGGCCAGGAGTGTGATGAAAAAATTCTGAGAACACAAGCCAGACTTAGATTTCGGGGTGAGGGGACGGCAGGCACCCTCTGCAGAGATGATTCGAGATCCTGTATACCTGAAGACAGAGCTAGGATCAGACGTTGGCTTAGGTCGAAGTTTCTGTCCATGACAGCCCCTTCATGAAGGGGAGGGTGTCACGAGGACATGGAGGTTTTCCCACGATGGGAATTGTGAGATGCTCCAAACCGCAATGATTCCTTCTGTGGGACAGTCGAGACCTGTTGGATGGCTCCAGGACATCCCATAAGGACGTTATCCAGAGCAGGGTTCTAAGGATGGATGCCTGGGCAGCCTGCCTCCCATTCCAGGTGTCTCATAGCGCCAAGGCAAGTTCGATCTGCTGGATCTAGGGGAGCAACCGAGGCGGGTGTGTTGAAATGGGTGAGTTGAGGATGGGTCATAATGTGCATTTGTGTCCATGTAGACCTTGGAATGGGGTGCTTGAACCGGGGCCTTGAGGGATGTTCATAACCGGAGGTTTTGATGGAGCTCTAAAGAGTATGTTTCCTATGTAGAGAAGAGAATTGTTTTGATGAGTGCCTAAGGAATCTCCCATATGCTGGTATTGGAAAACAGGCCTCTGAGGAGAGATGACTGGAATCAAAAGCAATGGATCTGATTAGGGCCTAAGTGCCTGTCCAGTTCAATCTTATTCTATGGGGATATCTGTCTCTGGGTCTGAGTGGAGGTAGTTTCCTAACTTGTGAGAGATCATCCCTGTGTGTCCTGGGCAGCCAACATTATTCGGATGGCCTGGGGGAGTTTGGCGGATTCTCCTAATCTATTGGGTTGTGGCCAATGGAAATAGCAGAATTCCCCTGGAGAGGGAAGCCACAGTCCTGAGGTGTGGCTCCAGGGGCCCCAGCTTGGATGGTGTGTTGGCCAGGCCTGTGGGGACAGAAGTCTGAAAACACAAACTCAGCTTAGTTTTGGGGATGTATGTATGAAGGCTCGATCTACAGACCGTGAGAATTTTCCGGGCTATGAACAAAGGGCGAGTATGTGGCGCTTGCTCAGGCTTTTGTCTCTGGATTTTGTGTCAACGGTGGCCGTGGAATGTCGGAGTGTCCTCAAGGGCCATGGACAATTCTTTCTCTGGTGATTTGGCCTGATCCCAAGTGGTTGGGATCATTCTGTGGATGGGAAGAGTCCTTTATGTATTTTTTTTACCTCAGTTCTCCCACCAAAGAGGGATTCCAGAGTAGAGCCCTGAGTAGGTGTGACTAGACATCTCGAACTCTGGTTGAGATTGGGGGACTAGGGGCTTGGCAAGCCCCATATGTGGGCTGTTGTTCCAGTGACTAAGAGGCTTTACATGAGGATAGGACTCACGCTGAGGGTCACAATGTGTGTTTGTGCACATTGTGGCCCTCAGGGATAGGTGGGGCCTCATAGTCCATGCTGCTTTCTCCTACAATGAACATTGGACAACATGCCAACCACTAGGTTTCTTGCCAAGGCGAAGGAGAAGTTCTGATTCTTGCATCACGTTCACTCCTGAGCAGTGAGTGGAGATAAGGTCTAGGTTCTGAAGGTGAAAACTGAGGTTGGGTAGAGATGATGGCCTAAAGCCATTGTGGGTGTGATATGCTCTGTGTACGGCCAGCTGTCTGGGTGTTGGACTGGAGGTCTGCCCTCAGGCTGTGTCAGACAGGGCTTTAGTGCACAGGCTAGACTGTATAATTGGGGTGTGGTCGAGTGGCATGCAGGTTGTTACTCATTTGGCGTTTCCGGTTAGCCCTATAGGGCAACATTTTTCTTCTGGAGGGCAGGCAGAGTGCTGCATTGTGTCTCCAGAATTGCCAAACTGGAGGGGTGTGGCCAGGATTGTGAGGAAGGAAGTCTGAAAACACAAGCTAGCATGAGTTTTGGGGCCAAGAGCATGGCAGGCCCACTCTGAAGAGGCTGAATCTAGATCTCCTGCAGGTGAGGTCAGGGCGAGTATCAGATGTTGCCTCAAGCTGGAGTTTGTGTCCATGACGGCCCCTTCCTGAAGGGGGTGGGGGCGTCATGAGGCCAGGGAGGTTTCCCTACGCTGGGAGTTGTGAGCTGCTCCCAACTTCAAAGTTTCCTTCTTCAGGACAGTCGAGTACTATTGTATGGTTCCAGGATGCCCCATACAGAAAGACTCGAGAGCAGGGGCCTAAGCATGGATGCCGAGAAACGCCAACTCACCTTCCCATTGCCTGGTGGAGACAAGGCACGCTCAATCTGCGGGCTCTTGGGTGAGCTACCCAGAAGGCTGAGTTTAAATGGACTCTGCCGAGGATGAGTCATAATGTGGGTTGGTGGCCATGGAGACCTTGGAATGTGGCAGTAGCTAAGGGACTCTGCAGGATTCTCCAACCCAAAGGGCTTGACACAACTCCAACAAGGAAGCTTCCCATGTGGAGATGAGAGGTCTTCTGTCTGGTGCCTCAGGAAAGCCCCGTATGCTGGTCTTCGAACCCAGGCCTCTGAGGAGTGATACCTGGACACCAAAGCAAGAGTTCATAATAGGGCCTAGGGGCCTGTCTGGTTCAATCTTCTGTCTCTGCGGATATCTGTCTGTGTGTCTGCATGGAGGTAGTAGTTGCTCAGCTTGTGTCATAATGCCCCTATTTGTCCAGTGCGGCTTGCGGTAGTGGGATGTCCTTGGGGACCTTGAGGTTTCTACTATTTTGTAGAGTTGTGGCCAATGGAATGGGCAGTTTCTTAGGAGAGAGCAGGCACAGTTCTGGGGTGTGGCTCCAGAGACCCCAGCCTGGAGGCTGTGTGGGCCATGGCTGTGCAGACAGACATCCAAAAACCCTAACTCAGCTCAGGTTTGGGGCCGAGGTTACGGCAGGCCTGATCTACAGTCCATGAGGGGAGCTCCTCTGGATATGAAAGAAGGGTGAGAGGGAGGCAGTCGCTCAGGCTTTTGTCTCTGGATGTTTTGTCCACAATGGCCGTTTAATGTAGGAGTTGCCTCATGGGTCGTAGAAGTCTCCCTCTCTGGTAGTTTGTCCAGCCCCCAAGTGTTTGGGGTCATTCTGTGGGAAGGGAAGTGTCCTGTTTTTTGCCTCATATGTCCCCCCAGTAGAGGGATTCTAGAGCATAGCAGTGGGTACTGACAACTGGAATACTCGCCCTCGGGTTAAGCCTGGGGGCCTATGGATATGACAAGCCCCATATGCAGGATCTTGGTCCAGCCACTGAGAGGCGTTACTTTAATACGGGACTCACGCTGCAGGTCACAATGCATGTCTGTGCCCTAGGCGGCCCTCAAGCACTGGCGTGGCCTTTCGGACAATGCAGGTTTTCCCACATTGAACGTTGGACAACATGCCAACCACAAGGTTTCTGGCCATGGGGAAGGAGGAATTCTAATTTCTGCATCACGTTCACCCTGGGCAGTGATTGGAGATAAGGTCTAGGTTCTGAAGCCTGAAAACCAAGGTTGGGAAGAGATGACGACCTACAGCCATAGCGGGTCCTATGTGTCCAGGTTGGGGCCAGCTGTCTGGGTGTCGTTTGGGATGTCTTGTCTCAGGCTGTGCCAGACAGGGCATTAGAATACAGGGTGGGCTGTATAATTGCTTTACAATCGAGTGGCATGCATTAGAAAATCATTTGGGGTTTCTTATTAGCAGCATAGGGCAAAGTTTTTCTTCTGGAGGGCAGGCAGAGTGCTGCATTGTGGCTTCGGAATTCCCAAACTGGAGGGCTTGTGGGCCAGGAGAGTGAGGACGGAAGTCTGAGAACACAAGCTAGGCTTAGGTTTCGGGGCAAGGACATGGCAGCCACACTCTGCAGAGCTGAATTGAGATCTCATGTGTCTGAAGTCAGGTCGAGGATCAGACTTTGGCTCAGGTTTGAGTTTCTGTCCATGTTGGCCCCTTCATGAAGGGGGGACATTATGAGCCCATGGGGGTTTTCCCACTATTGGAGTTGTGAGATGCTCCAAACCGCAAGGATTCCTTCTGTGGGACAATTAAGATTTGTTGGATGGCTCCAGGACGTCTTATAAGGTATTTTTCCAGAACAGGGTTCTAAGTATGGATGCCTGGGCAGTCAGCCTCACAATCCAATTGTCTCCTAGCAACAAGAAACGTTTGATCTGCTGGCTTGGGGTAGCAACAGAGGGGGCTGAGTTGAAATGGACTTTCCTGAGGATGGTCTTAATGTTGGTTTGAGTCCATGGAGACCTTGGTATGGGGCAGTGGCACCAGGGCCCTGAAGGATTCTCCTAACCAGAGGTTATGACAAAGCTCCAATGAGCAAGTTTTCCATGGGGAGACGAGATTTGTTCTTATTGGTGCCTCAGGAAACCACCATATGCTGGTATTGGAAACAAGGCCTCTGAGGAGAGATGCCTAAAAACCAAAGCAATGGATCTGATTAGGGCCTAGGGGCCTGTCCGGTTCAATATTCTTCTCTGGGGACATCTGTTGTCTGAGTGGAGGTAGTTGCTCAGCTGGTTTGAGATCACCCCTGTTTGTCCTGGGCGGCCTACACTAATGGGATGGCCTCGGTGACTTTGGAGGTTTTTCCTCATTTGCAAGGTTGTGGCCAATGGAATGGGAAGAATTCCCTTGAAAGGGAAGCACAGTCCTGAGGTGTGGCTCCAGGGACCCAAGTGTGGAGCGTGTGTGGTCCAGGGCTATTTGGACAAAAGTCTGAAAACACAAACTCCACTTAGGTTGGGGGATGTAGGTATGGCCGGCCCGATCTATAGACCGTGAGGAGAACTCTTCGGGATATGAACAAAGGGCGAATGTGAGGTGCTGGCTCATGCTTTTTTTTTTTTTTTTTTTTCTGGAAATGTGTCACCGATTGCCATGGAATGTCGGGGTGTCCTCATAGGCCATCGATGAGGCTCCCTTTCTGGGGATTTGACCCGATCCCAAGAGTTTGGGGTCATTCTGTGGGAAGGGAGGAGGCCTTTCTTGTTTTTTTGTTTATTTTTTTATTATTATTATTTTTTTTACCTAAGGTGGACCACCAAAAGAGGGATTCCAGAGCAGAGTCCTGGGGAGGGGCGACTGGACAACCAGACCTCTGGTTAACATTGGGACCTAAGAACATGGCAAGCCCCATATGTGGGCTCTTGGTCCAGACACTGAGAGGCCTTCCCTGAGGAATGGTCTCACACTGAGTTTCACAATGTGTTTTTGTGCCCAAGGAGCCCCTCAAGTCAGGGCGTGGCCTAATGTACCATGCTGGTTTCTCCTACAGGGAACGTTGCACAATATGGCAACCACAAGTTTTCTGGCCATGGGGAAGATGGAGTTCTAATTTCTGCAACACTTTCACTCCTGGACTGTGATTGGATTTAAGGTCTAGGTTCTGAAGCCTGAAAACTGAGGTTGGGAAGAGATGAAGACCTAAGGCCATGGTGTGGCTGATGTGCTCAGTGTTCGGCCAGCTGTTGAGTGTGGGTTGGGAGGTGCAGGCTCAGGCTGTGGCAGACAGGGAATTAGTGCCCAGGCTAGACTGTATCATTGGGGTGCAGTCGAGTTTCGTGCAGGATGGTACTCATTTGTGGTTACTGGGTAGCCCCAGAGGGCAACGTTTTTCTTCTGGAGGGAAGACACAGTGCCACATAGTGGCTCCAGAATTCCCAAACTGGAAGGCTTGTGGGCCAGGAGTGTGATGAAAAAATTCTGAGAACACAAGCCAGACTTAGATTTCGGGGTGAGGGGACGGCAGGCACCCTCTGCAGAGATGATTCGAGATCCTGTATACCTGAAGACAGAGCTAGGATCAGACGTTGGCTTAGGTCGAAGTTTCTGTCCATGACAGCCCCTTCATGAAGGGGAGGGTGTCACGAGGACATGGAGGTTTTCCCACGATGGGAATTGTGAGATGCTCCAAACCGCAATGATTCCTTCTGTGGGACAGTCGAGACCTGTTGGATGGCTCCAGGACATCCCATAAGGACGTTATCCAGAGCAGGGTTCTAAGGATGGATGCCTGGGCAGCCTGCCTCCCATTCCAGGTGTCTCATAGCGCCAAGGCAAGTTCGATCTGCTGGATCTAGGGGAGCAACCGAGGCGGGTGTGTTGAAATGGGTGAGTTGAGGATGGGTCATAATGTGCATTTGTGTCCATGTAGACCTTGGAATGGGGTGCTTGAACCGGGGCCTTGAGGGATGTTCATAACCGGAGGTTTTGATGGAGCTCTAAAGAGTATGTTTCCTATGTAGAGAAGAGAATTGTTTTGATGAGTGCCTAAGGAATCTCCCATATGCTGGTATTGGAAAACAGGCCTCTGAGGAGAGATGACTGGAATCAAAAGCAATGGATCTGATTAGGGCCTAAGTGCCTGTCCAGTTCAATCTTATTCTATGGGGATATCTGTCTCTGGGTCTGAGTGGAGGTAGTTTCCTAACTTGTGAGAGATCATCCCTGTGTGTCCTGGGCAGCCAACATTATTCGGATGGCCTGGGGGAGTTTGGCGGATTCTCCTAATCTATTGGGTTGTGGCCAATGGAAATAGCAGAATTCCCCTGGAGAGGGAAGCCACAGTCCTGAGGTGTGGCTCCAGGGGCCCCAGCTTGGATGGTGTGTTGGCCAGGCCTGTGGGGACAGAAGTCTGAAAACACAAACTCAGCTTAGTTTTGGGGATGTATGTATGAAGGCTCGATCTACAGACCGTGAGAATTTTCCGGGCTATGAACAAAGGGCGAGTATGTGGCGCTTGCTCAGGCTTTTGTCTCTGGATTTTGTGTCAACGGTGGCCGTGGAATGTCGGAGTGTCCTCAAGGGCCATGGACAATTCTTTCTCTGGTGATTTGGCCTGATCCCAAGTGGTTGGGATCATTCTGTGGATGGGAAGAGTCCTTTATGTATTTTTTTTACCTCAGTTCTCCCACCAAAGAGGGATTCCAGAGTAGAGCCCTGAGTAGGTGTGACTAGACATCTCGAACTCTGGTTGAGATTGGGGGACTAGGGGCTTGGCAAGCCCCATATGTGGGCTGTTGTTCCAGTGACTAAGAGGCTTTACATGAGGATAGGACTCACGCTGAGGGTCACAATGTGTGTTTGTGCACATTGTGGCCCTCAGGGATAGGTGGGGCCTCATAGTCCATGCTGCTTTCTCCTACAATGAACATTGGACAACATGCCAACCACTAGGTTTCTTGCCAAGGCGAAGGAGAAGTTCTGATTCTTGCATCACGTTCACTCCTGAGCAGTGAGTGGAGATAAGGTCTAGGTTCTGAAGGTGAAAACTGAGGTTGGGTAGAGATGATGGCCTAAAGCCATTGTGGGTGTGATATGCTCTGTGTACGGCCAGCTGTCTGGGTGTTGGACTGGAGGTCTGCCCTCAGGCTGTGTCAGACAGGGCTTTAGTGCACAGGCTAGACTGTATAATTGGGGTGTGGTCGAGTGGCATGCAGGTTGTTACTCATTTGGCGTTTCCGGTTAGCCCTATAGGGCAACATTTTTCTTCTGGAGGGCAGGCAGAGTGCTGCATTGTGTCTCCAGAATTGCCAAACTGGAGGGGTGTGGCCAGGATTGTGAGGAAGGAAGTCTGAAAACACAAGCTAGCATGAGTTTTGGGGCCAAGAGCATGGCAGGCCCACTCTGAAGAGGCTGAATCTAGATCTCCTGCAGGTGAGGTCAGGGCGAGTATCAGATGTTGCCTCAAGCTGGAGTTTGTGTCCATGACGGCCCCTTCCTGAAGGGGGTGGGGGCGTCATGAGGCCAGGGAGGTTTCCCTACGCTGGGAGTTGTGAGCTGCTCCCAACTTCAAAGTTTCCTTCTTCAGGACAGTCGAGTACTATTGTATGGTTCCAGGATGCCCCATACAGAAAGACTCGAGAGCAGGGGCCTAAGCATGGATGCCGAGAAACGCCAACTCACCTTCCCATTGCCTGGTGGAGACAAGGCACGCTCAATCTGCGGGCTCTTGGGTGAGCTACCCAGAAGGCTGAGTTTAAATGGACTCTGCCGAGGATGAGTCATAATGTGGGTTGGTGGCCATGGAGACCTTGGAATGTGGCAGTAGCTAAGGGACTCTGCAGGATTCTCCAACCCAAAGGGCTTGACACAACTCCAACAAGGAAGCTTCCCATGTGGAGATGAGAGGTCTTCTGTCTGGTGCCTCAGGAAAGCCCCGTATGCTGGTCTTCGAACCCAGGCCTCTGAGGAGTGATACCTGGACACCAAAGCAAGAGTTCATAATAGGGCCTAGGGGCCTGTCTGGTTCAATCTTCTGTCTCTGCGGATATCTGTCTGTGTGTCTGCATCGAGGTAGTAGTTGCTCAGCTTGTGTCATAATGCCCCTATTTGTCCAGTGCGGCTTGCGGTAGTGGGATGTCCTTGGGGACCTTGAGGTTTCTACTATTTTGTAGAGTTGTGGCCAATGGAATGGGCAGTTTCTTAGGAGAGAGCAGGCACAGTTCTGGGGTGTGGCTCCAGAGACCCCAGCCTGGAGGCTGTGTGGGCCATGGCTGTGCAGACAGACATCCAAAAACCCTAACTCAGCTCAGGTTTGGGGCCGAGGTTACGGCAGGCCTGATCTACAGTCCATGAGGGGAGCTCCTCTGGATATGAAAGAAGGGTGAGAGGGAGGCAGTCGCTCAGGCTTTTGTCTCTGGATGTTTTGTCCACAATGGCCGTTTAATGTAGGAGTTGCCTCATGGGTCGTAGAAGTCTCCCTCTCTGGTAGTTTGTCCAGCCCCCAAGTGTTTGGGGTCATTCTGTGGGAAGGGAAGTGTCCTGTTTTTTGCCTCATATGTCCCCCCAGTAGAGGGATTCTAGAGCATAGCAGTGGGTACTGACAACTGGAATACTCGCCCTCGGGTTAAGCCTGGGGGCCTATGGATATGACAAGCCCCATATGCAGGATCTTGGTCCAGCCACTGAGAGGCGTTACTTTAATACGGGACTCACGCTGCAGGTCACAATGCATGTCTGTGCCCTAGGCGGCCCTCAAGCACTGGCGTGGCCTTTCGGACAATGCAGGTTTTCCCACATTGAACGTTGGACAACATGCCAACCACAAGGTTTCTGGCCATGGGGAAGGAGGAATTCTAATTTCTGCATCACGTTCACCCTGGGCAGTGATTGGAGATAAGGTCTAGGTTCTGAAGCCTGAAAACCGAGGTTGGGAAGAGATGACGACCTACAGCCATAGCGGGTCCTATGTGTCCAGGTTGGGGCCAGCTGTCTGGGTGTCGTTTGGGATGTCTTGTCTCAGGCTGTGCCAGACAGGGCATTAGAATACAGGGTGGGCTGTATAATTGCTTTACAATCGAGTGGCATGCATTAGAAAATCATTTGGGGTTTCTTATTAGCAGCATAGGGCAAAGTTTTTCTTCTGGAGGGCAGGCAGAGTGCTGCATTGTGGCTTCGGAATTCCCAAACTGGAGGGCTTGTGGGCCAGGAGAGTGAGGACGGAAGTCTGAGAACACAAGCTAGGCTTAGGTTTCGGGGCAAGGACATGGCAGCCACACTCTGCAGAGCTGAATTGAGATCTCATGTGTCTGAAGTCAGGTCGAGGATCAGACTTTGGCTCAGGTTTGAGTTTCTGTCCATGTTGGCCCCTTCATGAAGGGGGGACATTATGAGCCCATGGGGGTTTTCCCACTATTGGAGTTGTGAGATGCTCCAAACCGCAAGGATTCCTTCTGTGGGACAATTAAGATTTGTTGGATGGCTCCAGGACGTCTTATAAGGTATTTTTCCAGAACAGGGTTCTAAGTATGGATGCCTGGGCAGTCAGCCTCACAATCCAATTGTCTCCTAGCAACAAGAAACGTTTGATCTGCTGGCTTGGGGTAGCAACAGAGGGGGCTGAGTTGAAATGGACTTTCCTGAGGATGGTCTTAATGTTGGTTTGAGTCCATGGAGACCTTGGTATGGGGCAGTGGCACCAGGGCCCTGAAGGATTCTCCTAACCAGAGGTTATGACAAAGCTCCAATGAGCAAGTTTTCCATGGGGAGACGAGATTTGTTCTTATTGGTGCCTCAGGAAACCACCATATGCTGGTATTGGAAACGAGGCCTCTGAGGAGAGATGCCTAAAAACCAAAGCAATGGATCTGATTAGGGCCTAGGGGCCTGTCCGGTTCAATATTCTTCTCTGGGGACATCTGTTGTCTGAGTGGAGGTAGTTGCTCAGCTGGTTTGAGATCACCCCTGTTTGTCCTGGGCGGCCTACACTAATGGGATGGCCTCGGTGACTTTGGAGGTTTTTCCTCATTTGCAAGGTTGTGGCCAATGGAATGGGAAGAATTCCCTTGAAAGGGAAGCACAGTCCTGAGGTGTGGCTCCAGGGACCCAAGTGTGGAGCGTGTGTGGTCCAGGGCTATTTGGACAAAAGTCTGAAAACACAAACTCCACTTAGGTTGGGGGATGTAGGTATGGCCGGCCCGATCTATAGACCGTGAGGAGAACTCTTCGGGATATGAACAAAGGGCGAATGTGAGGTGCTGGCTCATGCTTTTTTTTTTTTTTTTTTTTTTCTGGAAATGTGTCACCGATTGCCATGGAATGTCGGGGTGTCCTCATGGGCCATCGATGAGGCTCCCTTTCTGGGGATTTGACCCGATCCCAAGAGTTTGGGGTCATTCTGTGGGAAGGGAGGAGGCCTTTCTTGTTTTTTTGTTTATTTTTTTATTATTATTATTTTTTTTTACCTAAGGTGGACCACCAAAAGAGGGATTCCAGAGCAGAGTCCTGGGGAGGGGCGACTGGACAACCAGACCTCTGGTTAACATTGGGACCTAAGAACATGGCAAGCCCCATATGTGGGCTCTTGGTCCAGACACTGAGAGGCCTTCCCTGAGGAATGGTCTCACACTGAGTTTCACAATGTGTTTTTGTGCCCAAGGAGCCCCTCAAGTCAGGGCGTGGCCTAATGTACCATGCTGGTTTCTCCTACAGGGAACGTTGCACAATATGGCAACCACAAGTTTTCTGGCCATGGGGAAGATGGAGTTCTAATTTCTGCAACACTTTCACTCCTGGACTGTGATTGGATTTAAGGTCTAGGTTCTGAAGCCTGAAAACTGAGGTTGGGAAGAGATGAAGACCTAAGGCCATGGTGTGGCTGATGTGCTCAGTGTTCGGCCAGCTGTTGAGTGTGGGTTGGGAGGTGCAGGCTCAGGCTGTGGCAGACAGGGAATTAGTGCCCAGGCTAGACTGTATCATTGGGGTGCAGTCGAGTTTCGTGCAGGATGGTACTCATTTGTGATTACTGGGTAGCCCCAGAGGGCAACGTTTTTCTTCTGGAGGGAAGACACAGTGCCACATAGTGGCTCCAGAATTCCCAAACTGGAAGGCTTGTGGGCCAGGAGTGTGATGAAAAAATTCTGAGAACACAAGCCAGACTTAGATTTCGGGGTGAGGGGACGGCAGGCACCCTCTGCAGAGATGATTCGAGATCCTGTATACCTGAAGACAGAGCTAGGATCAGACGTTGGCTTAGGTCGAAGTTTCTGTCCATGACAGCCCCTTCATGAAGGGGAGGGTGTCACGAGGACATGGAGGTTTTCCCACGATGGGAATTGTGAGATGCTCCAAACCGCAATGATTCCTTCTGTGGGACAGTCGAGACCTGTTGGATGGCTCCAGGACATCCCATAAGGACGTTATCCAGAGCAGGGTTCTAAGGATGGATGCCTGGGCAGCCTGCCTCCCATTCCAGGTGTCTCATAGCGCCAAGGCAAGTTCGATCTGCTGGATCTAGGGGAGCAACCGAGGCGGGTGTGTTGAAATGGGTGAGTTGAGGATGGGTCATAATGTGCATTTGTGTCCATGTAGACCTTGGAATGGGGTGCTTGAACCGGGGCCTTGAGGGATGTTCATAACCGGACGTTTTGATGGAGCTCTAAAGAGTATGTTTCCTATGTAGAGAAGAGAATTGTTTTGATGAGTGCCTAAGGAATCTCCCATATGCTGGTATTGGAAAACAGGCCTCTGAGGAGAGATGACTGGAATCAAAAGCAATGGATCTGATTAGGGCCTAAGTGCCTGTCCAGTTCAATCTTATTCTATGGGGATATCTGTCTCTGGGTCTGAGTGGAGGTAGTTTCCTAACTTGTGAGAGATCATCCCTGTGTGTCCTGGGCAGCCAACATTATTCGGATGGCCTGGGGGAGTTTGGCGGATTCTCCTAATCTATTGGGTTGTGGCCAATGGAAATAGCAGAATTCCCCTGGAGAGGGAAGCCACAGTCCTGAGGTGTGGCTCCAGGGGCCCCAGCTTGGATGGTGTGTTGGCCAGGCCTGTGGGGACAGAAGTCTGAAAACACAAACTCAGCTTAGTTTTGGGGATGTATGTATGAAGGCTCGATCTACAGACTGTGAGAATTTTCCGGGCTATGAACAAAGGGCGAGTATGTGGCGCTTGCTCAGGCTTTTGTCTCTGGATTTTGTGTCAACGGTGGCCGTGGAATGTCGGAGTGTCCTCAAGGGCCATGGACAATTCTTTCTCTGGTGATTTGGCCTGATCCCAAGTGGTTGGGATCATTCTGTGGATGGGAAGAGTCCTTTATGTATTTTTTTTTACCTCAGTTCTCCCACCAAAGAGGGATTCCAGAGTAGAGCCCTGAGTAGGTGTGACTAGACATCTCGAACTCTGGTTGAGATTGGGGGACTAGGGGCTTGGCAAGCCCCATATGTGGGCTGTTGTTCCAGTGACTAAGAGGCTTTACATGAGGATAGGGCTCACGCTGAGGGTCACAATGTGTGTTTGTGCAAATTGTGGCCCTCAGGGATAGGTGGGGCCTCATAGTCCATGCTGCTTTCTCCTACAATGAACATTGGACAACATGCCAACCACTAGGTTTCTTGCCAAGGCAAAGGAGAAGTTTTGATTCTTGCATCACGTTCACTCCTGAGCAGTGAGTGGAGATAAGGTCTAGGTTCTGAAGGTGAAAACTGAGGTTGGGTAGAGATGATGGCCTAAAGCCATTGTGGGTGTGATATGCTCTGTGTACGGCCAGCTGTCTGGGTGTTGGACTGGAGGTCTGCCCTCAGGCTGTGTCAGACAGGGCTTTAGTGCACAGGCTAGACTGTATAATTGGGGTGTGGTCGAGTGGCATGCAGGTTGTTACTCATTTGGCGTTTCCGGTTAGCCCTATAGGGCAACATTTTTCTTCTGGAGGGCAGGCAGAGTGCTGCATTGTGTCTCCAGAATTGCCAAACTGGAGGGGTGTGGCCAGGATTGTGAGGAAGGAAGTCTGAAAACACAAGCTAGCACGAGTTTTGGGGCCAAGAGCATGGCAGGCCCACTCTGAAGAGGCTGAATCGAGATCTCCTGCAGGTGAGGTCAGGGCGAGTATCAGATGTTGCCTCAAGCTGGAGTTTGTGTCCATGACGGCCCCTTCCTGAAGGGGGTGGGGGCGTCATGAGGCCAGGGAGGTTTCCCTACGCTGGGAGTTGTGAGCTGCTCCCAACTTCAAAGTTTCCTTCTTCAGGACAGTCGAGTACTATTGTATGGTTCCAGGATGCCCCATACAGAAAGACTCGAGAGCAGGGGCCTAAGCATGGATGCCGAGAAACGCCAACTCACCTTCCCATTGCCTGGTGGAGACAAGGCACGCTCAATCTGCGGGCTCTTGGGTGAGCTACCCAGAAGGCTGAGTTTAAATGGACTCTCCTGAGGATGAGTCATAATGTGGGTTGGTGGCCATGGAGACCTTGGAATGTGGCAGTAGCTAAGGGACTCTGCAGGATTCTCCAACCCGAAGGGCTTGACACAACTCCAACAAGGAAGCTTCCCATGTGGAGATGAGAGGTCTTTTGTCTGGTGCCTCAGGAAAGCCCCGTATGCTGGTCTTCGAACCCAGGCCTCTGAGGAGTGATACCTGGACACCAAAGCAAGAGTTCATAATAGGGCCTAGGGGCCTGTCTGGTTCAATCTTCTGTCTCTGCGGATATCTGTCTGTGTGTCTGCATCGAGGTAGTAGTTGCTCAGCTTGTGTCATAATGCCCCTATTTGTCCAGTGCGGCTTGCGGTAGTGGGATGTCCTTGGGGACCTTGAGGTTTCTACTATTTTGTAGAGTTGTGGCCAATGGAATGGGCATTTTCTTAGGAGAGAGCAGGCACAGTTCTGGGGTGTGGCTCCAGAGACCCCAGCCTGGAGGCTGTGTGGGCCATGGCTGTGCAGACAGACATCCAAAAACCCTAACTCAGCTCAGGTTTGGGGCCGAGGTTACGGCAGGCCTGATCTACAGTCCATGAGGGGAGCTCCTCTGGATATGAAAGAAGGGTGAGAGGGAGGCAGTCGCTCAGGCTTTTGTCTCTGGATGTTTTGTCCACAATGGCCGTTTAATGTAGGAGTTGCCTCATGGGTCGTAGAAGTCTCCCTCTCTGGTAGTTTGTCCAGCCCCCAAGTGTTTGGGGTCATTCTGTGGGAAGGGAAGTGTCCTGTTTTTTGCCTCATATGTCCCCCCAGTAGAGGGATTCTAGAGCATAGCAGTGGGTACTGACAACTGGAATACTCGCCCTCGGGTTAAGCCTGGGGGCCTATGGATATGACAAGCCCCATATGCAGGATCTTGGTCCAGCCACTGAGAGGCGTTACTTTAATACGGGACTCACGCTGCAGGTCACAATGCATGTCTGTGCCCTAGGCGGCCCTCAAGCACTGGCGTGGCCTTTCGGACAATGCAGGTTTTCCCACATTGAACGTTGGACAACATGCCAACCACAAGGTTTCTGGCCATGGGGAAGGAGGAATTCTAATTTCTGCATCACGTTCACCCTGGGCAGTGATTGGAGATAAGGTCTAGGTTCTGAAGCCTGAAAACCGAGGTTGGGAAGAGATGACGACCTACAGCCATAGCGGGTCCTATGTGTCCAGGTTGGGGCCAGCTGTCTGGGTGTCGTTTGGGATGTCTTGTCTCAGGCTGTGCCAGACAGGGCATTAGAATACAGGGTGGGCTGTATAATTGCTTTACAATCGAGTGGCATGCATTAGAAAATCATTTGGGGTTTCTTATTAGCAGCATAGGGCAAAGTTTTTCTTCTGGAGGGCAGGCAGAGTGCTGCATTGTGGCTTCGGAATTCCCAAACTGGAGGGCTTGTGGGCCAGGAGAGTGAGGACGGAAGTCTGAGAACACAAGCTAGGCTTAGGTTTCAGGGCAAGGACATGGCAGCCACACTCTGCAGAGCTGAATTGAGATCTCATGTGTCTGAAGTCAGGTCGAGGATCAGACTTTGGCTCAGGTTTGAGTTTCTGTCCATGTTGGCCCCTTCATGAAGGGGGGACATTATGAGCCCATGGGGGTTTTCCCACTATTGGAGTTGTGAGATGCTCCAAACCGCAAGGATTCCTTCTGTGGGACAATTAAGATTTGTTGGATGGCTCCAGGACGTCTTATAAGGTATTTTTCCAGAACAGGGTTCTAAGTATGGATGCCTGGGCAGTCAGCCTCACAATCCAATTGTCTCCTAGCAACAAGAAACGTTTGATCTGCTGGCTTGGGGTAGCAACAGAGGGGGCTGAGTTGAAATGGACTTTCCTGAGGATGGTCTTAATGTTGGTTTGAGTCCATGGAGACCTTGGTATGGGGCAGTGGCACCAGGGCCCTGAAGGATTCTCCTAACCAGAGGTTATGACAAAGCTCCAATGAGCAAGTTTTCCATGGGGAGACGAGATTTGTTCTTATTGGTGCCTCAGGAAACCACCATATGCTGGTATTGGAAACGAGGCCTCTGAGGAGAGATGCCTAAAAACCAAAGCAATGGATCTGATTAGGGCCTAGGGGCCTGTCCGGTTCAATATTCTTCTCTGGGGACATCTGTTGTCTGAGTGGAGGTAGTTGCTCAGCTGGTTTGAGATCACCCCTGTTTGTCCTGGGCGGCCTACACTAATGGGATGGCCTCGGTGACTTTGGAGGTTTTTCCTCATTTGCAAGGTTGTGGCCAATGGAATGGGAAGAATTCCCTTGAAAGGGAAGCACAGTCCTGAGGTGTGGCTCCAGGGACCCAAGTGTGGAGCGTGTGTGGTCCAGGGCTATTTGGACAAAAGTCTGAAAACACAAACTCCACTTAGGTTGGGGGATGTAGGTATGGCCGGCCCGATCTATAGACCGTGAGGAGAACTCTTCGGGATATGAACAAAGGGCGAATGTGAGGTGCTGGCTCATGCTTTTTTTTTTTTTTTTTTTTTCTGGAAATGTGTCACCGATTGCCATGGAATGTCGGGGTGTCCTCATGGGCCATCGATGAGGCTCCCTTTCTGGGGATTTGACCCGATCCCAAGAGTTTGGGGTCATTCTGTGGGAAGGGAGGAGGCCTTTCTTGTTTTTTTGTTTATTTTTTTATTATTATTATTTTTTTTTACCTAAGGTGGACCACCAAAAGAGGGATTCCAGAGCAGAGTCCTGGGGAGGGGCGACTGGACAACCAGACCTCTGGTTAACATTGGGACCTAAGAACATGGCAAGCCCCATATGTGGGCTCTTGGTCCAGACACTGAGAGGCCTTCCCTGAGGAATGGTCTCACACTGAGTTTCACAATGTGTTTTTGTGCCCAAGGAGCCCCTCAAGTCAGGGCGTGGCCTAATGTACCATGCTGGTTTCTCCTACAGGGAACGTTGCACAATATGGCAACCACAAGTTTTCTGGCCATGGGGAAGATGGAGTTCTAATTTCTGCAACACTTTCACTCCTGGACTGTGATTGGATTTAAGGTCTAGGTTCTGAAGCCTGAAAACTGAGGTTGGGAAGAGATGAAGACCTAAGGCCATGGTGTGGCTGATGTGCTCAGTGTTCGGCCAGCTGTTGAGTGTGGGTTGGGAGGTGCAGGCTCAGGCTGTGGCAGACAGGGAATTAGTGCCCAGGCTAGACTGTATCATTGGGGTGCAGTCGAGTTTCGTGCAGGATGGTACTCATTTGTGGTTACTGGGTAGCCCCAGAGGGCAACGTTTTTCTTCTGGAGGGAAGACACAGTGCCACATAGTGGCTCCAGAATTCCCAAACTGGAAGGCTTGTGGGCCAGGAGTGTGATGAAAAAATTCTGAGAACACAAGCCAGACTTAGATTTCGGGGTGAGGGGACGGCAGGCACCCTCTGCAGAGATGATTCGAGATCCTGTATACCTGAAGACAGAGCTAGGATCAGACGTTGGCTTAGGTCGAAGTTTCTGTCCATGACAGCCCCTTCATGAAGGGGAGGGTGTCACGAGGACATGGAGGTTTTCCCACGATGGGAATTGTGAGATGCTCCAAACCGCAATGATTCCTTCTGTGGGACAGTCGAGACCTGTTGGATGGCTCCAGGACATCCCATAAGGACGTTATCCAGAGCAGGGTTCTAAGGATGGATGCCTGGGCAGCCTGCCTCCCATTCCAGGTGTCTCATAGCGCCAAGGCAAGTTCGATCTGCTGGATCTAGGGGAGCAACCGAGGCGGGTGTGTTGAAATGGGTGAGTTGAGGATGGGTCATAATGTGCATTTGTGTCCATGTAGACCTTGGAATGGGGTGCTTGAACCGGGGCCTTGAGGGATGTTCATAACCGGAGGTTTTGATGGAGCTCTAAAGAGTATGTTTCCTATGTAGAGAAGAGAATTGTTTTGATGAGTGCCTAAGGAATCTCCCATATGCTGGTATTGGAAAACAGGCCTCTGAGGAGAGATGACTGGAATCAAAAGCAATGGATCTGATTAGGGCCTAAGTGCCTGTCCAGTTCAATCTTATTCTATGGGGATATCTGTCTCTGGGTCTGAGTGGAGGTAGTTTCCTAACTTGTGAGAGATCATCCCTGTGTGTCCTGGGCAGCCAACATTATTCGGATGGCCTGGGGGAGTTTGGCGGATTCTCCTAATCTATTGGGTTGTGGCCAATGGAAATAGCAGAATTCCCCTGGAGAGGGAAGCCACAGTCCTGAGGTGTGGCTCCAGGGGCCCCAGCTTGGATGGTGTGTTGGCCAGGCCTGTGGGGACAGAAGTCTGAAAACACAAACTCAGCTTAGTTTTGGGGATGTATGTATGAAGGCTCGATCTACAGACTGTGAGAATTTTCCGGGCTATGAACAAAGGGCGAGTATGTGGCGCTTGCTCAGGCTTTTGTCTCTGGATTTTGTGTCAACGGTGGCCGTGGAATGTCGGAGTGTCCTCAAGGGCCATGGACAATTCTTTCTCTGGTGATTTGGCCTGATCCCAAGTGGTTGGGATCATTCTGTGGATGGGAAGAGTCCTTTATGTATTTTTTTTTACCTCAGTTCTCCCACCAAAGAGGGATTCCAGAGTAGAGCCCTGAGTAGGTGTGACTAGACATCTCGAACTCTGGTTGAGATTGGGGGACTAGGGGCTTGGCAAGCCCCATATGTGGGCTGTTGTTCCAGTGACTAAGAGGCTTTACATGAGGATAGGGCTCACGCTGAGGGTCACAATGTGTGTTTGTGCACATTGTGGCCCTCAGGGATAGGTGGGGCCTCATAGTCCATGCTGCTTTCTCCTACAATGAACATTGGACAACATGCCAACCACTAGGTTTCTTGCCAAGGCGAAGGAGAAGTTCTGATTCTTGCATCACGTTCACTCCTGAGCAGTGAGTGGAGATAAGGTCTAGGTTCTGAAGGTGAAAACTGAGGTTGGGTAGAGATGATGGCCTAAAGCCATTGTGGGTGTGATATGCTCTGTGTACGGCCAGCTGTCTGGGTGTTGGACTGGAGGTCTGCCCTCAGGCTGTGTCAGACAGGGCTTTAGTGCACAGGCTAGACTGTATAATTGGGGTGTGGTCGAGTGGCATGCAGGTTGTTACTCATTTGGCGTTTCCGGTTAGCCCTATAGGGCAACATTTTTCTTCTGGAGGGCAGGCAGAGTGCTGCATTGTGTCTCCAGAATTGCCAAACTGGAGGGGTGTGGCCAGGATTGTGAGGAAGGAAGTCTGAAAACACAAGCTAGCATGAGTTTTGGGGCCAAGAGCATGGCAGGCCCACTCTGAAGAGGCTGAATCGAGATCTCCTGCAGGTGAGGTCAGGGCGAGTATCAGATGTTGCCTCAAGCTGGAGTTTGTGTCCATGACGGCCCCTTCCTGAAGGGGGTGGGGGCGTCATGAGGCCAGGGAGGTTTCCCTACGCTGGGAGTTGTGAGCTGCTCCCAACTTCAAAGTTTCCTTCTTCAGGACAGTCGAGTACTATTGTATGGTTCCAGGATGCCCCATACAGAAAGACTCGAGAGCAGGGGCCTAAGCATGGATGCCGAGAAACGCCAACTCACCTTCCCATTGCCTGGTGGAGACAAGGCACGCTCAATCTGCGGGCTCTTGGGTGAGCTACCCAGAAGGCTGAGTTTAAATGGACTCTCCTGAGGATGAGTCATAATGTGGGTTGGTGGCCATGGAGACCTTGGAATGTGGCAGTAGCTAAGGGACTCTGCAGGATTCTCCAACCCGAAGGGCTTGACACAACTCCAACAAGGAAGCTTCCCATGTGGAGATGAGAGGTCTTTTGTCTGGTGCCTCAGGAAAGCCCCGTATGCTGGTCTTCGAACCCAGGCCTCTGAGGAGTGATACCTGGACACCAAAGCAAGAGTTCATAATAGGGCCTAGGGGCCTGTCTGGTTCAATCTTCTGTCTCTGCGGATATCTGTCTGTGTGTCTGCATGGAGGTAGTAGTTGCTCAGCTTGTGTCATAATGCCCCTATTTGTCCAGTGCGGCTTGCGGTAGTGGGATGTCCTTGGGGACCTTGAGGTTTCTACTATTTTGTAGAGTTGTGGCCAATGGAATGGGCAGTTTCTTAGGAGAGAGCAGGCACAGTTCTGGGGTGTGGCTCCAGAGACCCCAGCCTGGAGGCTGTGTGGGCCATGGCTGTGCAGACAGACATCCAAAAACCCTAACTCAGCTCAGGTTTGGGGCCGAGGTTACGGCAGGCCTGATCTACAGTCCATGAGGGGAGCTCCTCTGGATATGAAAGAAGGGTGAGAGGGAGGCAGTCGCTCAGGCTTTTGTCTCTGGATGTTTTGTCCACAATGGCCGTTTAATGTAGGAGTTGCCTCATGGGTCGTAGAAGTCTCCCTCTCTGGTAGTTTGTCCAGCCCCCAAGTGTTTGGGGTCATTCTGTGGGAAGGGAAGTGTCCTGTTTTTTGCCTCATATGTCCCCCCAGTAGAGGGATTCTAGAGCATAGCAGTGGGTACTGACAACTGGAATACTCGCCCTCGGGTTAAGCCTGGGGGCCTATGGATATGACAAGCCCCATATGCAGGATCTTGGTCCAGCCCCTGAGAGGCGTTACTTTAATACGGGACTCACGCTGCAGGTCACAATGCATGTCTGTGCCCTAGGCGGCCCTCAAGCACTGGCGTGGCCTTTCGGACAATGCAGGTTTTCCCACATTGAACGTTGGACAACATGCCAACCACAAGGTTTCTGGCCATGGGGAAGGAGGAATTCTAATTTCTGCATCACGTTCACCCTGGGCAGTGATTGGAGATAAGGTCTAGGTTCTGAAGCCTGAAAACCGAGGTTGGGAAGAGATGACGACCTACAGCCATAGCGGGTCCTATGTGTCCAGGTTGGGGCCAGCTGTCTGGGTGTCGTTTGGGATGTCTTGTCTCAGGCTGTGCCAGACAGGGCATTAGAATACAGGGTGGGCTGTATAATTGCTTTACAATCGAGTGGCATGCATTAGAAAATCATTTGGGGTTTCTTATTAGCAGCATAGGGCAAAGTTTTTCTTCTGGAGGGCAGGCAGAGTGCTGCATTGTGGCTTCGGAATTCCCAAACTGGAGGGCTTGTGGGCCAGGAGAGTGAGGACGGAAGTCTGAGAACACAAGCTAGGCTTAGGTTTCGGGGCAAGGACATGGCAGCCACACTCTGCAGAGCTGAATTGAGATCTCATGTGTCTGAAGTCAGGTCGAGGATCAGACTTTGGCTCAGGTTTGAGTTTCTGTCCATGTTGGCCCCTTCATGAAGGGGGGACATTATGAGCCCATGGGGGTTTTCCCACTATTGGAGTTTTGAGATGCTCCAAACCGCAAGGATTCCTTCTGTGGGACAATTAAGATTTGTTGGATGGCTCCAGGACGTCTTATAAGGTATTTTTCCAGAACAGGGTTCTAAGTATGGATGCCTGGGCAGTCAGCCTCACAATCCAATTGTCTCCTAGCAACAAGAAACGTTTGATCTGCTGGCTTGGGGTAGCAACAGAGGGGGCTGAGTTGAAATGGACTTTCCTGAGGATGGTCTTAATGTTGGTTTGAGTCCATGGAGACCTTGGTATGGGGCAGTGGCACCAGGGCCCTGAAGGATTCTCCTAACCAGAGGTTATGACAAAGCTCCAATGAGCAAGTTTTCCATGGGGAGACGAGATTTGTTCTTATTGGTGCCTCAGGAAACCACCATATGCTGGTATTGGAAACGAGGCCTCTGAGGAGAGATGCCTAAAAACCAAAGCAATGGATCTGATTAGGGCCTAGGGGCCTGTCCGGTTCAATATTCTTCTCTGGGGACATCTGTTGTCTGAGTGGAGGTAGTTGCTCAGCTGGTTTGAGATCACCCCTGTTTGTCCTGGGCGGCCTACACTAATGGGATGGCCTCGGTGACTTTGGAGGTTTTTCCTCATTTGCAAGGTTGTGGCCAATGGAATGGGAAGAATTCCCTTGAAAGGGAAGCACAGTCCTGAGGTGTGGCTCCAGGGACCCAAGTGTGGAGCGTGTGTGGTCCAGGGCTATTTGGACAAAAGTCTGAAAACACAAACTCCACTTAGGTTGGGGGATGTAGGTATGGCCGGCCCGATCTATAGACCGTGAGGAGAACTCTTCGGGATATGAACAAAGGGCGAATGTGAGGTGCTGGCTCATGCTTTTTTTTTTTTTTTTTTTTTCTGGAAATGTGTCACCGATTGCCATGGAATGTCGGGGTGTCCTCATGGGCCATCGATGAGGCTCCCTTTCTGGGGATTTGACCCGATCCCAAGAGTTTGGGGTCATTCTGTGGGAAGGGAGGAGGCCTTTCTTGTTTTTTTTGTTTATTTTTTTATTATTATTATTTTTTTTACCTAAGGTGGACCACCAAAAGAGGGATTCCAGAGCAGAGTCCTGGGGAGGGTCGACTGGACAACCAGACCTCTGGTTAACATTGGGACCTAAGAACATGGCAAGCCCCATATGTGGGCTCTTGGTCCAGACACTGAGAGGCCTTCCCTGAGGAATGGTCTCACACTGAGTTTCACAATGTGTTTTTGTGCCCAAGGAGCCCCTCAAGTCAGGGCGTGGCCTAATGTACCATGCTGGTTTCTCCTACAGGGAACGTTGCACAATATGGCAACCACAAGTTTTCTGGCCATGGGGAAGATGGAGTTCTAATTTCTGCAACACTTTCACTCCTGGACTGTGATTGGATTTAAGGTCTAGGTTCTGAAGCCTGAAAACTGAGGTTGGGAAGAGATGAAGACCTAAGGCCATGGTGTGGCTGATGTGCTCAGTGTTCGGCCAGCTGTTGAGTGTGGGTTGGGAGGTGCAGGCTCAGGCTGTGGCAGACAGGGAATTAGTGCCCAGGCTAGACTGTATCATTGGGGTGCAGTCGAGTTTCGTGCAGGATGGTACTCATTTGTGGTTACTGGGTAGCCCCAGAGGGCAACGTTTTTCTTCTGGAGGGAAGACACAGTGCCACATAGTGGCTCCAGAATTCCCAAACTGGAAGGCTTGTGGGCCAGGAGTGTGATGAAAAAATTCTGAGAACACAAGCCAGACTTAGATTTCGGGGTGAGGGGACGGCAGGCACCCTCTGCAGAGATGATTCGAGATCCTGTATACCTGAAGACAGAGCTAGGATCAGACGTTGGCTTAGGTCGAAGTTTCTGTCCATGACAGCCCCTTCATGAAGGGGAGGGTGTCACGAGGACATGGAGGTTTTCCCACGATGGGAATTGTGAGATGCTCCAAACCGCAATGATTCCTTCTGTGGGACAGTCGAGACCTGTTGGATGGCTCCAGGACATCCCATAAGGACGTTATCCAGAACAGGGTTCTAAGGATGGATGCCTGGGCAGCCTGCCTCCCATTCCAGGTGTCTCATAGCGCCAAGGCAAGTTTGATCTGCTGGATCTAGGGGAGCAACCGAGGCGGGAGTGTTGAAATGGGTGAGTTGAGGATGGGTCATAATGTGCATTTGTGTCCATGTAGACCTTGGAATGGGGTGCTTGAACCGGGGCCTTGAGGGATGTTCATAACCGGAGGTTTTGATGGAGCTCTAAAGAGTATGTTTCCTATGTAGAGGAGAGAATTGTTTTGATGAGTGCCTAAGGAATCTCCCATATGCTGGTATTGGAAAACAGGCCTCTGAGGAGAGATGACTGGAATCAAAAGCAATGGATCTGATTAGGGCCTAAGTGCCTGTCCAGTTCAATCTTATTCTATGGGGATATCTGTCTCTGGGTCTGAGTGGAGGTAGTTTCCTAACTTGTGAGAGATCATCCCTGTGTGTCCTGGGCAGCCAACATTATTCGGATGGCCTGGGGGAGTTTGGCGGATTCTCCTAATCTATTGGGTTGTGGCCAATGGAAATAGCAGAATTCCCCTGGAGAGGGAAGCCACAGTCCTGAGGTGTGGCTCCAGGGGCCCCAGCTTGGATGGTGTGTTGGCCAGGCCTGTGGGGACAGAAGTCTGAAAACACAAACTCAGCTTAGTTTTGGGGATGTATGTATGAAGGCTCGATCTACAGACCGTGAGAATTTTCCGGGCTATGAACAAAGGGCGAGTATGTGGCGCTTGCTCAGGCTTTTGTCTCTGGATTTTGTGTCAACGGTGGCCGTGGAATGTCGGAGTGTCCTCAAGGGCCATGGACAATTCTTTCTCTGGTGATTTGGCCTGATCCCAAGTGGTTGGGATCATTCTGTGGATGGGAAGAGTCCTTTATGTATTTTTTTTTTACCTCAGTTCTTCCACCAAAGAGGGATTCCAGAGTAGAGCCCTGAGTAGGTGTGACTAGACATCTCGAACTCTGGTTGAGATTGGGGGACTAGGGGCTTGGCAAGCCCCATATGTGGGCTGTTGTTCCAGTGACTAAGAGGCTTTACATGAGGATAGGGCTCACGCTGAGGGTCACAATGTGTGTTTGTGCAAATTGTGGCCCTCAGGGATAGGTGGGGCCTCATAGTCCATGCTGCTTTCTCCTACAATGAACATTGGACAACATGCCAACCACTAGGTTTCTTGCCAAGGCGAAGGAGAAGTTCTGATTCTTGCATCACGTTCACTCCTGAGCAGTGAGTGGAGATAAGGTCTAGGTTCTGAAGGTGAAAACTGAGGTTGGGTAGAGATGATGGCCTAAAGCCATTGTGGGTGTGATATGCTCTGTGTACGGCCAGCTGTCTGGGTGTTGGACTGGAGGTCTGCCCTCAGGCTGTGTCAGACAGGGCTTTAGTGCACAGGCTAGACTGTATAATTGGGGTGTGGTCGAGTGGCATGCAGGTTGTTACTCATTTGGCGTTTCCGGTTAGCCCTATAGGGCAACATTTTTCTTCTGGAGGGCAGGCAGAGTGCTGCATTGTGTCTCCAGAATTGCCAAACTGGAGGGGTGTGGCCAGGATTGTGAGGAAGGAAGTCTGAAAACACAAGCTAGCATGAGTTTTGGGGCCAAGAGCATGGCAGGCCCACTCTGAAGAGGCTGAATCGAGATCTCCTGCAGGTGAGGTCAGGGCGAGTATCAGATGTTGCCTCAAGCTGGAGTTTGTGTCCATGACGGCCCCTTCCTGAAGGGGGTGGGGGCGTCATGAGGCCAGGGAGGTTTCCCTACGCTGGGAGTTGTGAGCTGCTCCCAACTTCAAAGTTTCCTTCTTCAGGACAGTCGAGTACTATTGTATGGTTCCAGGATGCCCCATACAGAAAGACTCGAGAGCAGGGGCCTAAGCATGGATGCCGAGAAACGCCAACTCACCTTCCCATTGCCTGGTGGAGACAAGGCACGCTCAATCTGCGGGCTCTTGGGTGAGCTACCCAGAAGGCTGAGTTTAAATGGACTCTCCTGAGGATGAGTCATAATGTGGGTTGGTGGCCATGGAGACCTTGGAATGTGGCAGTAGCTAAGGGACTCTGCAGGATTCTCCAACCCGAAGGGCTTGAAACAACTCCAACAAGGAAGCTTCCCATGTGGAGATGAGAGGTCTTTTGTCTGGTGCCTCAGGAAAGCCCCGTATGCTGGTCTTCGAACCCAGGCCTCTGAGGAGTGATACCTGGACACCAAAGCAAGAGTTCATAATAGGGCCTAGGGGCCTGTCTGGTTCAATCTTCTGTCTCTGCGGATATCTGTCTGTGTGTCTGCATGGAGGTAGTAGTTGCTCAGCTTGTGTCATAATGCCCCTATTTGTCCAGTGCGGCTTGCGGTAGTGGGATGTCCTTGGGGACCTTGAGGTTTCTACTATTTTGTAGAGTTGTGGCCAATGGAATGGGCAGTTTCTTAGGAGAGAGCAGGCACAGTTCTGGGGTGTGGCTCCAGAGACCCCAGCCTGGAGGCTGTGTGGGCCATGGCTGTGCAGACAGACATCCAAAAACCCTAACTCAGCTCAGGTTTGGGGCCGAGGTTACGGCAGGCCTGATCTACAGTCCATGAGGGGAGCTCCTCTGGATATGAAAGAAGGGTGAGAGGGAGGCAGTCGCTCAGGCTTTTGTCTCTGGATGTTTTGTCCACAATGGCCGTTTAATGTAGGAGTTGCCTCATGGGTCGTAGAAGTCTCCCTCTCTGGTAGTTTGTCCAGCCCCCAAGTGTTTGGGGTCATTCTGTGGGAAGGGAAGTGTCCTGTTTTTTGCCTCATATGTCCCCCCAGTAGAGGGATTCTAGAGCATAGCAGTGGGTACTGACAACTGGAATACTCGCCCTCTGGTTAAGCCTGGGGGCCTATGGATATGACAAGCCCCATATGCAGGATCTTGGTCCAGCCACTGAGAGGCGTTACTTTAATACGGGACTCACGCTGCAGGTCACAATGCATGTCTGTGCCCTAGGCGGCCCTCAAGCACTGGCGTGGCCTTTCGGACAATGCAGGTTTTCCCACATTGAACGTTGGACAACATGCCAACCACAAGGTTTCTGGCCATGGGGAAGGAGGAATTCTAATTTCTGCATCACGTTCACCCTGGGCAGTGATTGGAGATAAGGTCTAGGTTCTGAAGCCTGAAAACCGAGGTTGGGAAGAGATGACGACCTACAGCCATAGCGGGTCCTATGTGTCCAGGTTGGGGCCAGCTGTCTGGGTGTCGTTTGGGATGTCTTGTCTCAGGCTGTGCCAGACAGGGCATTAGAATACAGGGTGGGCTGTATAATTGCTTTACAATCGAGTGGCATGCATTAGAAAATCATTTGGGGTTTCTTATTAGAAGCATAGGGCAAAGTTTTTCTTCTGGAGGGCAGGCAGAGTGCTGCATTGTGGCTTCGGAATTCCCAAACTGGAGGGCTTGTGGGCCAGGAGAGTGAGGACGGAAGTCTGAGAACACAAGCTAGGCTTAGGTTTCGGGGCAAGGACATGGCAGCCACACTCTGCAGAGCTGAATTGAGATCTCATGTGTCTGAAGTCAGGTCGAGGATCAGACTTTGGCTCAGGTTTGAGTTTCTGTCCATGTTGGCCCCTTCATGAAGGGGGGACATTATGAGCCCATGGGGGTTTTCCCACTATTGGAGTTGTGAGATGCTCCAAACCGCAAGGATTCCTTCTGTGGGACAATTAAGATTTGTTGGATGGCTCCAGGACGTCTTATAAGGTATTTTTCCAGAACAGGGTTCTAAGTATGGATGCCTGGGCAGTCAGCCTCACAATCCAATTGTCTCCTAGCAACAAGAAACGTTTGATCTGCTGGCTTGGGGTAGCAACAGAGGGGGCTGAGTTGAAATGGACTTTCCTGAGGATGGTCTTAATGTTGGTTTGAGTCCATGGAGACCTTGGTATGGGGCAGTGGCACCAGGGCCCTGAAGGATTCTCCTAACCAGAGGTTATGACAAAGCTCCAATGAGCAAGTTTTCCATGGGGAGACGAGATTTGTTCTTATTGGTGCCTCAGGAAACCACCATATGCTGGTATTGGAAACGAGGCCTCTGAGGAGAGATGCCTAAAAACCAAAGCAATGGATCTGATTAGGGCCTAGGGGCCTGTCCGGTTCAATATTCTTCTCTGGGGACATCTGTTGTCTGAGTGGAGGTAGTTGCTCAGCTGGTTTGAGATCACCCCTGTTTGTCCTGGGTGGCCTACACTATTGGGATGGCCTCGGTGACTTTGGAGGTTTTTCCTAATTTGCAAGGTTGTGGCCAATGGAATGGGAAGAATTCCCTTGAAAGGGAAGCACTGTCCTGAGGTGTGGCTCCAGGGACCCAAGTGTGGAGCGTGTGTGGTCCAGGGCTATTTGGACAAAAGTCTGAAAACACAAACTCCACTTAGGTTGGGGGATGTAGGTATGGCCGGCCCGATCTATAGACCGTGAGGAGAACTCTTCGGGATATGAACAAAGGGCGAATGTGAGGTGCTGGCTCATGCTTTTTTTTTTTTTTTTTTTCTGGAAATGTGTCACCGATTGCCATGGAATGTCAGGGTGTCCTCATGGGCCATCAATGAGGCTCCCTTTCTGGGGATTTGACCCGATCCCAAGAGTTTGGGGTCATTCTGTGGGAAGGGAGGAGGCCTTTCTGGGTTTTTTTGTTTATTTTATTTTTTTTTTAACCTCCGGGGACCACCAAAGAGGGATTCCAGAGCAGAGTCGTGGGTGGGGGCAACTGGACAACCAGACCTCTGGTTAACATTGGGACCTAAGAACATGGCAAGCCCCATATGTGGGCTCTTGGTTCAGACACTGAGAGGCCTTCCCTGAGGAATGGTCTCACACTGAGTTTCACAATGTGTTTTTGTGCCCAAGGAGCCCCTCAAGTCAGGGCGTGGCCTAATGTACCATGCTGGTTTCTCCTACAGGGAACGTTGCACAATATGGCAACCACAAGTTTTCTGGCCATGGGGAAGATGGAGTTCTAATTTCTGCAACACTTTCACTCCTGGACTGTGATTGGATTTAAGGTCTAGGTTCTGAAGCCTGAAAACTGAGGTTGGGAAGAGATGAAGACCTAAGGCCATGGTGTGGCTGATGTGCTCAGTGTTCGGCCAGCTGTTGAGTGTGGGTTGGGAGGTGCAGGCTCAGGCTGTGGCAGACAGGGAATTAGTGCCCAGGCTAGACTGTATCATTGGGGTGCAGTCGAGTTTCGTGCAGGATGGTACTCATTTGTGGTTACTGGGTAGCCCCAGAGGGCAACGTTTTTCTTCTGGAGGGAAGACACAGTGCCACATAGTGGCTCCAGAATTCCCAAACTGGAAGGCTTGTGGGCCAGGAGTGTGATGAAAAAATTCTGAGAACACAAGCCAGACTTAGATTTCGGGGTGAGGGGACGGCAGGCACCCTCTGCAGAGATGATTCGAGATCCTGTATACCTGAAGACAGAGCTAGGATCAGACGTTGGCTTAGGTCGAAGTTTCTGTCCATGACAGCCCCTTCATGAAGGGGAGGGTGTCACGAGGACATGGAGGTTTTCCCACGATGGGAATTGTGAGATGCTCCAAACCGCAATGATTCCTTCTGTGGGACAGTCGAGACCTGTTGGATGGCTCCAGGACATCCCATAAGGAAGTTATCCAGAGCAGGGTTCTAAGGATGGATGCCTGAGCAGCCTGCCTCCCATTCCAGGTGTCTCATAGCGCCAAGGCAAGTTCGATCTGCTGGATCTAGGGGAGCAACCGAGGCGGGAGTGTTGAAATGGGTGAGTTGAGGATGGGTCATAATGTGCATTTGTGTCCATGTATACTTGGAATGGGGTCTTGATCCGGGTCCTTGAGGGATGTTCATAACCGGAGGTTTTGATGGAGCTCTAAAGAGTATGTTTCCTATGTAGAGAAGAGAATTGTTTTGATGAGTGCCTAAGGAATCTCCCATATGCTGGTATTGGAAACCAGGTCTCTGAGGAGAGATGACTGGAAACAAAAGCAATGGATATGATTAGAGCCTAGGTGCCTGTCCGGTTCAATCTCTTTGCTGGGGATACGTGTCTAAGTATCTGAGGTGAGGTAGTTGCTCAGATTGTGTCAGATCGCCCCTGTTTGTCCTGGGCGACCTATAATATTGGAATGGCCTCGGGACTTTGGAGTTTCTCCTAATCTATAGGGTTGTGGTCAATGGAATGGGCAGAAATCCCCTGGAGAGGGCAGGCAAAGTTCTGAGTTTGGCTCTTGGGGCCCAACCTTGTGGGTGTGTAGGCCAGGCCTGTTGAGCAAAAATCTGAAAACACAAACTCCGCTTAGAATTGGGGACATAGTTATGGCACGCCCAATCTACAGACCGTGATAACACTTCAGGATATGAAAAAGTGTGAGTTTGAGGTGCTTGCTCAGATTTTGTCTCTGGATTTGTGTGAACAATGTGGGTGGAATGCTGGCGTGGCCTCATGGGTTGTGGACGGCTTTCCTTCTCTGAGGATTTGACCCAATCCCAAAAGTTTGGGTATGTTCTGTGGGATGGGAGGAGTCCTTTCTGTTTTTTATTTTATTTTATTTTATTTTTTGTACCTCATGTGTCCCAATAAAGGAGGGATTCCAGAGCAGAGTCCTCGGGAGGGACACTGGACAACCCCACCTCTGTTTTAGTTTGGGGGCCTAGGGGCATGGCAAGTCCAATATGTGGGCTCTTGATTCAGACACTGAGAGGCCTTCCTTGAGGACAGGGCTCATGCTGAGGGTCACAATGCCTATTTGTGCCAACAAGGCCCTCAAGCATGGGAAGGGCCTCATGGGCCACGCTGGATTCTCCGACACTGAACGTTGGAGAATATGCCAACCACAAGGTTTCTGGCCATGGCGAAGGAAGAGTTGTGACTTCTGCATCACGTTAACCCCTGGACAGTGATTGGAGTTTAGGTCTAGGTTCTGAAACCCGAAAACCGAGGTTGGGAAGAGATGAAGACCTAAGGACCTGTTGGGTCCAATGAGCTCAGTGTGTGGCCAGCTGTTCAGCGTAGGTCTGGAGGTGTGGGCTCATGCTGTGTCAGACAAGGCATTAGACAGGGTAGACTGTATATTTGGGGTGCAGTCGAGTGGCGTTCAATTGATCCTCATTCGGGTCTCTAGGTAGTTCCATAAGGCAACGTTTTTTCTCTGGGAGGGCAGGCAGAGTGCTGCATTGTGGCCCCAGTATTGCCAAACTGTAGGGCTTTTGGGCCAGGGGTGTGAGGACTGTAGTCTGAGAACACAAGCTAGGCTTCGTTTTTGAAGTGAGGGCACAGAAGGCACACTCTGCAGAGCTGAATCATGATCTCATGCACCTGAAGTCAGGGCGAATATCAGACGTTTGCTCAGGTTGGAGTTTCTGTCCATGATGGCCACTTTATAAAGTGGAGCGTCTCAAGAGGCCATGTAGATTTTCCCACAATGGGAGTTCTGAGATGCTCCAGACTGCAAAGATTCCTTCTGTGGAACACTTGAGACCTGTTGGATGGCTCTAGGATGTCCCATATGGAATGACTCCAGAGTAGGGTTCTAAGGATTGATGCCTAGGCAGCCCACCTCCCATTCTAGTTGTCTCCTAGCGACAAGGCAGGTTTGATCTGCAGGCCCTGGGGGAGAAACCAAGGGGGTTGAGTTGACATGGACGCTCCCGAGGATAGATCATAATGTGGGTTTAAGTCCATGGAGACCTTGGAATGGGGCGCTTGATCCGGGGCCCTGAAAGATTCTCCTAAACAGAGGTTTTTATAGAGCTCCAAAGAGTACATTTCCTATGTGGAGACGAGATTTTTCTGATGAGTGCCTCAGTAATCCCCTTATGCTGGTATTGGAAACCAGGCCTCTGAGGAGAGATGCCTGGAAACAAAAGCAATGGATCTGATTAGGGCCTAAGTGCCTGTCCAGTTCAATCTTATTCTATGGGTATATCTGTCTCTGGGTCTGAGTGGAGGTAGTTTCCTAACTTGTGAAAGATCATCCCTGTTTGTCCTGGGCAGCCAACACTATTGGGATGGCCTCGGGGAGTTTGGAGGTTTCTCCTAATCTATAAGGTTGTGGCCAATGGAAATGGCAGAATTCCCCTGGAGAGGGAAGCCACACACCTGAGGTGTGGCTCCAGGGGCCCCAGCTTGGATGGTGTGTGGGCCAGGACTGTGGGGACAGAAGTTTAAAAACACAAACTCAGCTTATGTTTGGGGATGTATGTATGAAGGCTCGATCTACAGACCGTGAGAATTTTCCGGGCTATGAACAAAGGGCGAGTATGTGGCACTTGCTCAGGCTTTTGTCCCTGGATTTTGTGTCAACGGTGGCCGTGGAATGTCGGAGTGTCCTCAAGGGCCATGGACAATTCTTTCTCTGGTGATTTGGCCTGATCCCAAGGGGTTGGGATCATTCTGTGGATGGGAAAAGTCCTTTCTGTATTTTTTTTTTTTACCTCAGGTGTCCCACCAAAGAGGGATTCCAGAGCAGAGCCCTGAGTCGGGTGACTAGACATCTCGAACTCTGGTTGAGATTGGGTGACTAGGGGCTTGGCAAGCCCCATATGTGGGCTGTTGTTCCAGTCACTAAGAGGCTTCACAAGAAAATAAGGCTCACGCTGAGGGTCACAATATGTGTTTGTGCAAATTGTGGCCCTCAGGGATAGGTGGGACCTCATAGTCCATGCTGCTTTCTCCTACAATGAACGTTGGACAACATGCCAACCACAAGGTTTCTTGCCATGGTGAAGGAGAAGTCCTGATTCTTGCATCACGTTCACTCCTGAGCAGTGAGTGTAGATAAGGTCTAGGTTCTGAAGGTGAAAATTGAGGTTGGGTAGAGATGATGGCCTAAAGCCATTGTGGGTGTGATATGTACTGTGTACGGCCAGCTTTCTGGGTGTTGGACTGGAGGTCTGCCCTCAGGCTGTGTCAGACAGGGCTTTAGTGCACAGTCTAGACTGTATAATTGGGGGTATGGTCGAGTGGCATGCAGGTTGTTACTCATTTGGCGTTTCCGGTTAGCCCTATAGGGCAACATTTTTCTTCTGGAGGCCAGGCAGAGTGCTGCATTGTGTCTCCAGAATTTCCAAACTGGGGTTGGCCAGGATTCTGAGGACGGAAGTCTGAGAACACAAGATAGGCTTAGGTTTCAAGGCAAGGGCCCAGCAGGCACACTCTCAAGTGCTGAATCGAGATCTCATGCTTCTGAATTCAGGGCGAGGATCAGACTTTGGGTTAGGATGGAGTTTTTGTCCATGATGGCCCATTTATGAAGGTGTGGTGCATCATGAGGAAATGGAGGTTTTCTCACAGTGTTATTGTGTGATGCTTCAAACCACAAGGATTCATTCTGCGAGACAGTCAAGACAGGTTGGTTGGATTCAAGACGTCCCATAAAGAAGTTCTCCAGAGCAGGGTTCTAAGGATGGATGCCTGGGCAGCCCGCCTCCCATTCTAACTGTCTCCGAGTGACAAGGAAGGTTTGATCTGCTGGCTCTGGGTGAGCAGCCGAGGGGGCTGATTTGAAATGGACTCTCCTGAGAATGGTTCATAATGTAAGTTTGTGTCCTTGGAGACCTTGGGATTGGGCCATGGTGCCAGCGCCCTGAAGGATCCTCCTAACCTGAGGTATTGACACAGCTCCAAAGAGCAAGTTTCCCATGTGGAGATGAGATCTGTTCTGATTGTTTCCTTAGGAAACCCCCATATTCTGATATTGGAAACCAGGCCTCTGAGGAGAGATACCTAGAAACCAAAGCAATGCATCAGAAGTTGGCTCAGGTTGGAGTTTCTGTCCATGATGGCCCCTTTATAAAGGGGAGCATCTCATGAGGCCATGTAGGTTTTCCCACGATAGGAGTTGTGAGATGCTCCAATCTGCAAGGATTCCTTCTGTGGGACAGTCAAGACCTGTTGGAAGGCTCCAGGACATCCCATATGGAACGGCGCCAGAGCAGGATTCCAAGGATGGATGCCTAGAGAGTCTGCTTTGCATTCCAGTTGTCTCCTAGCGACAAGGCAGGTTTGATATTCTGCCTCTGGGGGAGTAATCGACGGGGCTGAGTTGAAATGTACTCTCCTGCCGAATGGTCATAATGCGGGTATGTGTCCATGGAGACCTTGGAATAGGGCGGTTGCTCCGGCTACCTGAAGGTTTCTTCTAACTGGAGGCTTTTACAGAGCTCCAAAGGATAAGTTTCCCATGTGAAGACAAGATTTGTTCTGATTGGTATCTCTGGAATCCCCCATATGCTGGTATTGGAAAACAGGCCTCTGAGGAGAGATGCTTAGAAAAAAAAGCAATGGAACCAATTACATTCTAGGGGCCAGTCCAGTTTAATCTTCTTCTCTTGGGTTATCTGTCTACGGGTGAGTTGACGTCGTTGCTCAGCTTGTGAGAGATCGCCCCTCTTTGTCCTGGGTGGCCTACACTATTGGAATGGCCTCTGGGACTTTGGAGGTTTCTCCTTATCTGTAGGGTTGTGGCCAATGGAATGGGAAGAATTTCCTTGGAGAGGGCAGGCACAGTCCTGAGGTGTGGCTCCAGGGGCCTCAGTCTGGAGGGTGTGTGGGACAGGGATATCAGGATAGAAGTCTGAAAACAGAAACTCGGCTTAGGTTTGGGGACGTAGGTATGGCAGGCCCTATCTACAGACTATGAGGAGAATTTTTTGGGCTATGACCTAAGGGTGAGTGTGAACGCTTGCTGAAGCTTATGTCTCTGGATTTTGTGTCAATAGTGGCCGTGGAATGTCGGGCTGGCCTCATGGGCCATGGACGAGTCTTTCTCTCTGGACCCCAATCACTTGGGATGGCCCAATCCCAAGTGATTGGGGTCATTCTGTGAGTGGGAGGAGTCCTTTCTGTGTTTATTTACCTCAAATGTCCCACCAAAGAGGGATTCCAGAGCAGAGCCCTGAGTAGGGGTGACTAGATGTCTCTACCTCTGGGTAAGATTGGGTGACTTGGGGCATGGCAGGCCCCATATGCGGGCTCATGGTCCAGCCACTGAGAGGCTTTACTTGAGGACAGGGCTCAAACTGAGGGTCCCAATGTGTGCTTGAGCCCACCGCAGCTCTTAAGCATAGGCAGGGCCTCAGGGACACTACACTACCCTCAGGGGCCCTACTACTACCCCTGTAGGCCCTACAGGGGTCCTACACTGAACGTTGGACAAGATGCCAAACACACGATTCTGGCGAGAGGGAAGGAGAAGTTCTGATTTCTGCATCACGTTCACATATGGGAAGTGAGTAGAGATAAGGTCTAGGATTCTGTAGCCTGAAAACCGATGTTGGATAGAGATGGCGACCTAAGGCCATGGTGGTTCAGATGTTCTCAGTGTACTGCAAGCTGTCTGAGTGTCGGTTGGGAATTCAGGCCTCAGGTTCTGTCAGACAGGGCATTAGTGCACAGGCTAGACTATATAATTGGTGTACAGTTGAGTGATGTGCAGGTTTATCCTCATTTGAGGTTTCTGGGTAGACCCATAGGGCAATATTTTTCTTCTAGAGGGCAGGCAGAGTGCAGCACTGTGTCATCGGAAATCCCAAAATAGAGGGCGTGTGGTCCAGGAGAGTGAGGACGGAAGTCGGAGAACACTAGCTACGCTTAGGTTTTGGGGTGAGGGCACAACAGGTACACTCTGAAGAGCTGAATCAAGATCTCGTGCATCTGAAGTCAAGGCGAAGATCAGCTGTTGGCTCAGGTTGGAGTTTCCATGATCTGCCTTCATGAAGATTGGGGGCATCATGTGACCTTGGAAGCTTTCCATGATATGAGTTGTTAGGTGGTCCATGCACAAGGACTCCTGTGGGACAGTCGAGACCTGTTGGATGGCTCAAGGATGTCCCATAAGGAACGACGCAAGAGCAGGGTTCTAAGGATGGATGCCTGAAGAGCCCAACTCGCATTTCAATTGTCTCCTAGCGACAAGGCAGGTTCAATCTGCTGGCTCTGGAGTAGCAACCGAGGGGGTTTAGTTGAAATGGACTCTCCTGAGGATGGGTCATAATTTGGGATTGTGTCCATGGAGATATTCAAATGGGGCAGTGTCTCCAGTGACCTGAAGTTTTCTCCTAACTGGAGGTTATGACACAGCTCCATAGAGCAAGATTCCCATGTGGAGACGAGATTTTTTCTGATAGGTAGCTCTGGAAACTCCCTTATGCTGGTATTGGAATCCAGGCCTCTGAGGAGAGATGCCTGAAAACAAAAGCAATGGATCCAATTAGGGCCTAGGTGCCTGTCTTGTTCAATATTCTTTTCTATGGATATCTGTCTAAGGTTCTGATTGGAGGTAGTGGCTCAGCTTGTGCCAGAGGGTCCCTGTATTTCCAGGACATTCTACACTATTGGGATAGCCTCAGAGATTTTGGATGATTCTCCTAATCTGTCAGGTTGTGCCAAATGAATGAGCAGAATTCCCTTGGATAGAGCAGGCACAGTCCTGAGGTGTGGCTCCATGGGGCCCAGCCTTTAGGGTGTGTGGGTGAGGACAATGGAGACAGAAGTCTGAAAACACAAACTCGGCTTAGGTTTGGGGACATAGGTATGGCAGGCCCGATCTACAGACCTTGAGAATTTTGGGGGCTCTGAACAAAGGGCAAGTGTGTGGCGCTTTTTCAGGTTTTTGTCTCCGGATTTTGTGTCAATGGTGGCCGTGGAATGTCAGGCTGGCCTCATCGACCATGGACGAGTATTTCTCTCTGTGGATTTGGCCAAATTCCAAGTGTTTGGGGTCATTCTTTGGATGGTAGGAGTCCTTACTTTTTTTTTTTCTTTATCTTGTTTTTTTTTTTTTTTTTTTTTTTTTTACCTTATGTGTCCCACCAAAGAGGGATTCCAGAAAAGAGCTCTGAATAAGGTTGACTAGACTTCTCAAGCTCTGGCTAGGATTGGGGGAGTAGGGGCATGGCAAGTCCCATATGCAGGCTCTTGGTCCAGCCCCGGAGAGGCTTTACTTGAGGCCAGGGTTCATGCTTAGGGTCCTAATGTGTGTTTGTGCCCATCGCAGCCCTCAAGCATGTCTGAGGCCTCATGGGCCATGCTGGGTTCTCATATACTGAACGTTGGACAACATGACAACCACAAGGTTTCTGGTCATGGGGAAGGTGAAGTTCTGATTTCTGCATCACGTACGTCACTTAGTTGTGAGTGGAGATAATGTCTAGGTTCTGAAGCCTGAAGACCAAGGTTGGGAAGAGATGATGACCTAAGGCCATGGCATGTTCGATGTGTTCAGTGTGAGGCCAGGTGTCTGGGTGTCGGTCACGAGGTCTGGGATCAGGCTGTGTCAGACAGGGCATTAGTGCCCAGGCTAGACTGTATAATTGGGGTACAGTCTAGAGAATTGCAGGTTGATCCTCATTTGATGTTTCTGGGTAGACCCCTAGGGCAAAGTCTCTCTTCTGGAGGGCAGGCAGAGTGCTGCATTTTGTCTCCAGAATTCCCAAAGTGGAAGGCTTGTGTGCCAGGAGTGTGAGGACGGAAGTCTGAGAACGTGAGCTGGCTTAGGTTTTGGAGCGAGGGAAAGGCAGGCACACTCTGCAGAGCTGAATTGAGATCTCATGCATCTGAAGTCAGGGCGAGGATCAGACGGGAGTTTCTGTCCATGATGTCCTCTACCTGAAGGTGGAGGCATCACGAGGCCATGGAGGTTTTCCCACGGTGCGAGTGTGTGATGCTGCAAACCACAAGGATTCCTTCTGCAGGACAGTTGAGACCTGTTGAATGGATCAAGGACACCCCATTAGGAATTTCTCCAGAGCAGAGTTCTAACAACGGATACCTGTGCAACGAACCCGCATTCCAATTGTCTCCTAGTGACAAAGCAGGTTTGATCTGCTGGCACTGGGTGAGCAACCGCCAGGTTTGAGTTGAAATGGACTCTCCTGAGGATGGGTCATAATGTGGGATTGTGTCCATTGAGACATTGGAATGGGGCGGTGGCTTCAGTGACGTGAAATTTTCTCCTAACTGGAGGTTTTGACACAGTTCCATATAGCATGATTCCCATGTGGCATGCGATTTGTTCTGATTGGTAGCTCCAGAAACCCCCATGTGCTGGTATTGGAATCCAGGCCTCTGAGGAGAGATACGTGAAAACAAAAGCAATGGATCCGTTTAGGGCCTAGGTGCCTGTCCTGTTCAATCTTCTTTTCTATGGATATCTATCTACAGGTCTGATTGGAGGTAGTGGCTCAGCTTGTGGCAGATGGTCCCTGTTTGTCCCGGACATTCTGCAATATTGGGGTGGCCTCGGGGACTTCGGATGTTTCTCCTAATCTGTCAGGTTGTGCCAAACGAATGAGCAGAATTCCCATGGAGAGGGCAGGCACAGTCCTGAGGTGTGGCTCCATGGGGCCAAGCCTTGAGGGTGTGTGGGCCAGGACAATGGAGACAGAAGTCTGAAAACTTGGCTTAGGTTTGGGGACATAGGTATGGCAGGCCCGATCTACAGACCGTGAGAATTTTTCAGGCTTTGAACTAAGGGCGAGTGTGTGGCGCTTTTTCAGGCTTTTGTCTCCGGATTTTGTGTCAATGGTGGCCGTGGAATGTCAGGATGGCCTCATCAGCCATGGACGAGTATTTCTCTCTGTGAATTTGGCCCAATTCCAAGTGTTTGCGGTCATTCTTTGGACGGTAGGAGTCCTTTTACTATTTTTTTTTAACCTCATGTGTCCCACCAAGGAGGGATTCTAGAGAAGAGATCTGAGTAGGGGTGACTAGACTTCTCAAGAACTGGTTAAGGCTTGGGGAGTAGGGGCATGGTAATCTCCATATGTGGGCTCTTGGTCCAGCCCCGGAGAGGCTTTATTGAGGCCAGGGATCATGCTTAGGATCCTAATGTGTGTTTGTGCCCATCACAGCCCTCAAGCATGTCTGAGGCCTCATGGGCCATGCTGGTTTCTCCTACATTGCACGTTGGACAACATGCCAACCACAGGGTTTCTGGTCATGGGGAAGGAGGAGTTCTGATTTCTGCATCACGTACACGGCATGGCAGTGAGTAGAGATAAGGTCTAGATTCTGAAGCCTGAAAACAGAGGTTGGTAAGAGATGACAACCTAAGGCCATGGTGGGTCCGATGCACTTAGTGTGCGGCCAGATGTCTGTGTCCATCATGAGGTCTGGGCTCAGGCTGTGTCAGGCAGGACATTAGTCCCCAGGCTAGACTGTATAATTGGGGTACAGTCGAGTGATGTGAAGGTTGGTCCTCATTTGGGGTTTCTGGTTGGCCCCATAGGGCAAAGATTTTCTTCTGGAGGGCAGGCAGAGTGCTGCATTCTGGCTCCAGAATTGCCAACTTCAGGGCTTGTGGGCCAGGTGTTTTTGGACAGAAGTCTGAGAACACAAGTTCAGCTTAGAATTCGCAGTGGTGACATGGCAGGCACACTCTACAGACCTGAAATGAGATCTCGTGCATCTGAAGTCAGGGCGAGGATCAGATGTTGGCTTAGGTTGGAGTTTCTGTACATGATGTCCCCTTCATGAAGGTGGGGGGGCATCAGGAAACCATGGAAGATTTCCAACTTTGTGAGTGTGTGATGCTCCAAAACACAAGGATTCCGTCAGCGGGACAGTCACGACCTTTTGGATGGATCAAGGACGTCCCATAAGAAATGCTCCAAAGCACAGTTCTAATGATGGATGCCTGGGCAGTCCAACTTGCATTCCAGTTGTGTCCTAGTGAAAAGGAGGATTTGATCTGCTGTCACTGGGGGAACAACCGAGGGGGCTGAATTGAAATGGAATCTCATGAGGATCAGTCGATGTGGATTTGTGTCCATGGATCCCTTGGAATGGGGCAGTGGCTCTGTTGCCCTGAAGAATTCTCCTAACCTGAGGTTTTGATGCAGCTCCAAAGAGCAAGTTTCCCATGTAGAGACGAGATTTGTTCTGAAACCCCCTCAACCTGGTATTGGAAACCAAGCATCTGGGGAACAATGCCTGGAATCCAAAGCAATGGATCTGATTACGGTCTAGGGGCCTGTCCTTTTCAATATTCTCCTCTGAGTGTCTCTGTCTAAGATTCAGAATGGAGGTCACTGCTCAGCTTGTGTCAGATCACCCATGTTTGTTGGGGGAGGCCAACACTATTGGACTGGTCTTGGGAATTGGAGGTTTCTCCTAATCTGTAAGGTTGTGGCAAATGAAACGGGCAGAGTTCCCTTGGAGAGCACTGGCACAGTCCTTAGGTGTGACACCACCTTTCTGGGTGTCATCCAGGAGGTCCAGGCTCAGGCTGTGTCAGACAGGGCATTAGTGCCAAGCTTAGACTGTATAATTGGAGTAAAGTTGAGTGGCATGCAGGTTGATCCTCATTTGGCGTTTCTGGGTAGCCCCAGGGGCAACGTTTTTCTTCTGGAGGGAAGAAAGAGTGCTGCATTGTGGCGACGGAATTCTCACACTGGAGGGCTTGTGGGCCAGAATTGTGAGGAAGGAAGTGTGAGAACACAAGCTAGGCTTAGGTTTTGGGTCAAGATCATGGCAGGCACACTCTGTAGAGCTAAATCTAAATCTCATGCATCTGAAGTCAGGGCGAGGATCAGACGTAGGCTCAGGTTGAAGTTTCTGTTCAGGATGGCCCCTTCATGATGGTGGGGGGCATCATGGGGCTATGGAGACTTTCCCACGATTGGCATTGTATGTTGCTCCAATCGGCAAGGATTCCTTCTACGGGACAGTCGAGACCGGTCAGATTGCTCCAGGATGTCCCATGCGGAACCACGGCAGTGCAGGGTTCTAAGGATGGATTCCTGGAGTGCCCGCCTCACATTCCTATTGTCTCCTAGTGACAAGGCAGGTTCGATCTGCTTCTTTTGGGGAGCAACCAAAGGGGATGTGTTGAAATGGACTCGCCTGCGGATGGGTCATAATGTGGGTTTGTGTCCATGGAGACCTTGGAATGGGGTGTTGGCTGCTGGGACCTGAAGGTTTCCCTTAACTGGAGGTTGTGACACAGCTCCAAAATGCATGTTTCCCATGTGGAAATGAGATTTGTTCAGACTGGTACCTCCAGAAGAACACATATGCTGGTATTGGAAACCAGGCCTCTGAGGAGAGATGCCTGGAATCAAAAGCAATGGATCTGATTAGGTCCTAGGTGCCTGTCCGGTTCAATCTTCTTCTCTGGGGTTATCTGTCTATGGGTCTGAGTTGAGGTAGTTGCTCATCTTGGGACAGATCACCCTGTTTGCCCTGAGTGGCCAACACTATTGGGATGGCCTCAGGGACGTTGGAGTGTTCTCCTAATCTTTAGGGTTGTGGCCAATGGAATGGGCAGAATTTGCTTGGAGAAGGCAGGCACAGTCCTGAGGCATGGCTCCAGGGGCCCCAGCCTGGAGGGTGTGTGGGCCAGGACAGTGGGGACAGAAATCTGAAAACCCAAACTCAGCTTAGGTTTGGGGACGTAGGTATGACAGGCATGATCTATAGACCGTGAGGAGAATTTTTCAGGCTATGAACAAAGGGCAAGTGTGAGGCATATATCCAGGCTTTTGTCTCTAGATTTTGTGTCAATGGTGGCCATGGAATGACGGGATGGCCTCTTTGGCCATGGATGATTCTTTCTCTTTTAAGATTTGGTTAGATCCCAAGTTTTGGGGCTCATTCAGGGGATGGAGGAGACCCTTCGATATTTTTTTCCTCAGGGGTTCCAGAGCAGAGACCTGAATAGGGGTGACTAGACCTCTCAACCTCTCATCAATATTGGGGGACTTGGGATGGCAATGCGGGTTCTTGGTCCAGACCCTGAGAGGCTTTATTTGAGGACAGGGCTCACACTGAGGGTCCCAATGTGTTTGTGCCCATTGCGGTTCTCAAGCATGGGCAGGGACTCATGGGCTACACTGGATTCTCCTACACTGAACGTTGGAAAACATGCCAACCACAAGGTTTCTTGCCTTGAGGAAGAAGGAGTTTCATTTCTGCATCACGTTCACCCCTGGGTAGTGAGTATATATAAGGTCTAGGTTCTGAAGCCTGAAAACCAAGGTTGGGAAGAGATGATGACCTAAAGCCATGGCGGGTCTGATGTGCTCAGTGTACAGCCAGCTGTCTGGGTGTCGGTTGGGAATTCAGACCTCAGGCTGTGCAAGACAGGGCATTAACGCCCAAGCGAAACTTTATAATTGGGGTAGAGGCAAGTGGCATGCAGGTTGATCCTCATTTGGTGTTTCTGGTTAGCCCCATAGGACAACGTTTCTCTTCTGGAGGGCAGTCAGAGTGCTGCATTGTGTCTCTCCAGAATTCCCTAACTGGAGGTCTGGTGGGCTCGGAGTGTGAGGACGAAGTCTGAGAACAATAGCTAGGTTTTGCTTCGGGGCGGGGTTTCGGCAGGCACACTCTGCAGAGTTGAATCAAGATTTCGTGCATCTGAAGTCAGGGCGAGGATTAGACGTTGGCTCAGGTTGGAGTTTCTGTCCAAGATGGCTCTTTCATGAAGGGGACGGTGCACCACGAGGCCACAGAGCTTTTCCCATGATGGGAGTGGTGAGGTGCTCCAAACCGCAAGGATTCCTTCTGCAGGACAGCTGTGACCTGTTGGATGGCTCCAGGACGTCCCATATGGAATTACTTCAGAGTAGTTTTCTACAGATGGATGCTTAGCCAGCCCGCCTACAATTCCAATTGTCTCCTAGTGACAAGATAGGTTCGATCTGCTGGCTCTAGGGGAGCACCCAAGGGCACTGAGTTGAAATAGACTCTCCTGCAGATGGGTCCTAATGTGGGATTGTGTCCATGGAGACCTTGGAATGAGGTGGTGGCACCGGGGCCCTGAAGGATTTTCCTAGCCGGAGGTTTTGACACAGCTTGAAAGAGCACGTTTCCCATGTGGAGAAGACATTTGTTCTGACTGATGACTCAGGAAACCCCCATATGGTGGTATTGAAAACCAGGCCTCTGAGGTTCTGACATAGCTCCACGAGCAAGTTTCCAATGTGCAGAAAAGACTTGCTCTGAAGGGGCCTCTGGAAACCCCATAGGCTGGTATTGGAAACCAGGCCTCTGAGAAGAGATGCCTGGAAACCAAAGCAATGGATCTGATTAGGGCCTAGGGGCCTGTCCAGTTCAATGTTCTTCTCTGGGGACATCTGTCTCCAAGTTGGTGTGGAGCTAGTTGCTCAGCTAGTGTCAGATCACCCCTGTTTGTTCCAAGCGGCCTACAATATTGGGATGGTCCCAGGGATATTGGAGATTTCTCCTGATTTATATGGTTGTGGCCAATGGAATATGAAGAATTCCCTTTAAGAGGGCAGGAACAATCCTGAGGTGTGGTTCCAGGGGCCCTAGCCTGGAGGGTGTGTGTTTTCAGACAACTGTCCAAACAGCCCAGGCCTACACAACCTACAGGATCAGGCCCCTGGAGCCAAACCTGAGGACTGTACTTGCCCTCTCCAAGGGAATTGTGTGTGCCCATTCCAATGGCCACAACCCTTCTAATAGGATAAACCTCCAAAGTCCCTGATTCAACTCAATAGTGGTGACTTCCCAGGAAAAACAGGGGCAATCTGAGCCCAACTGAGCACCTACCTGCACTCAGACCCATAGACAGATGTCCCCAGAGATAAAAAGGAAAGAACAGGCCCCTAGGCACTAATCAGATCCATTGCTTTGGTTTTCAGGCATCTCTCCTCAGAGGCCTGGATTTCAAAAGCAGCATATAGCTGTTTCTTGACCCGCACATCAGAAAACATCTCATCTACACATGGGAAACTTGCACGTTGGGGCTGTGTCAAAGCCTCTGTTTAGGAGAACCATTTAGGGCCCCAGTGCCTCCGCTTCATTCCAAGGTCTCCATAGACACAAAAGCACGTTAGGACCCATCCCCAGGGGTGTCCATTTCAACTCAGCGTCCTCGGTTGCTCCCCACAGATCCAGGAGATCTAACCTGTCTTGTTGCTAGGAGACAATTGGAATGCGAGGTGGGCTACCCAGCCATCCATCCTTAGAACCCTGCTCAGAATCATTGGCCTGGAGCCAAACAACAGGTCTCAATTGTCCTGCAGAAGACTCTCTGCAGTTTGGAGCTTCTCACAACTCCCATCGTGGGAAAACCCCCATGGCCTCGTGATGCCCCCGCCCATTCATGAAGGGGCCATCAGGGACAGAAACTCCAACCTGAGCGATCGTCTGATCCTTGCCCTGACTTCAGATGCACGAGATCTCGATTCAGGTCTGTAGATTGTGCGTGCCATGGCCTCACCCAGAAACCTAAGCCTAGCTTGTGTTCTCAGACTTTTGTCGTCAGACTACTGGCCCACAAGCCCTCCAGTTTGGCAATCCAGAACTACAATGCAGCACTCTGCCGGCCCTCCAGAAGAAAAACATTGTCCTCTGGTGCTACCCAGTAATCCCAAATGAGGATCAACCTGCACCGACCTTGGCTGTACCCGAAATACATAGGCTAACCAGGGCACTGATGCCCTTTCTGACACAGCCTGAGCCTGGACCCCCTGGCCCCTCCCAGACAGCTGGCCGCACACTGAGCACATCGAGCCGCCATGGCCTTAGGTCGTCATCTCTTCCCAACATCAGTTTTCAGGTTTCAGATCCTAGACCTTATCTCCAATCACTGCCCAGGGTTGAAGGTGATGCAGAAATCAGAACTCCTTCCAGATGGCAAGAAACCTTGTGGTTGGCATGTTGTCCAACGTTCAGTGTAGTTGAAACCAGTGTGGCCCATGAGGCCCCCCCTATGTTCGCGGGCCACATTGGTCACAAACACACATTGTGACGCTCAGGCTGAGCCCAGTCCTCAAGTAAGGCCACTCAGTGGCTGGATGAAGAGATATCATATTGGGCTTGCCATGCCCCTAGGCCCCAATTTTTAACCATATTTCGGGATGTCCCTTCAGTCTTCCCCACGGCTTGGCTTTGGAATTCCTCTTTTGGTGGGACACCTGAGGTAACAAAACTGAAATGAGTCCTCCCATCCCACAGATTGACGAAAAGCAATTGGGAATCGGGCCAAATCCTCAGAGAGGAAGATTCGTCTATGGCCCATGAGGCGTCCCCGACATTCCACGGCCATCGCTGATACAAAATCCAGAGACAAAAGCCTGAGCAAGAGCCTCAGACTCGCACTTTATTCATATCCTGAAGAGTTCTTCTCATGGTTTGTAGATCGGGCCTGCCATACCTACGTCCCCAAACCTAAGCTGAGTTTGTGTTTTCAGACTTCTGTCCTCAAAGTCTTGGGCCACACACCCTCCAGGCTGGGCCCCTGGAGCCACACATTAGGACTGTCCCTACCAATCCATGGGAATTCTGCCCATTCAATGGTCCAAAATCGTACAAATTAGGAGAAATCTCCAAAGTCCCTGAGGCCATCCCAATTGTGTAGGTCGCCCGGAACAAACAAGGGCTGTCTGACACCAGCTGATAATCGACCTCCACTCATACCATAGATGGATGTCCCCAGAGAAGAAGATTGAACCAGACAGGACCCTAGGCCATAATAGGATCCATTGCTTTGGGTTACAGGCATGTGTCCTCAAAAGCCTGATTCCATTACGAGCATCGGGGTTTTCCTGAGGCACCCATCAGAACTCATCTCGTCTCCACAAGGAAACCTGTGCATGGGAGCCATGTCCAAAGCTTAGGAGAGTACTTCAGGGTCCCGGTGTCACCGCCCCATTCCAAGGCCCTCATGGACACAAAAACACATTAGGACCCATCCTCAGGAAAGTCCATTTCAACTCAGCCACCCCGGTTGCTCCCGCAGAGCCATCAGATCTAAACTGTCTTGTTGCTAGGAGACAATTGGAATGCGAGGCGGGCTTCCCAGGCATCCATCCGCGAACGGTGCTCTGGAGTCATTCCATATGGGATGTCCTGGAGCTGTCCAACAGGTCTCAATTGTCCCGCAGAAGGAATCCATGAAGGGGGCATCCCACAACTCCCAACGTGGGAAAACCTCAAGGCCTCGAGATTCCGCTACCTTCATGAAGCGGCCGTCATGCTCAGAAACTCCAACCTGAGCCAACGTCTGATCCTCGCCCTGACTTCAGATGCATGAGATATTGGTTCAGATCTGCAGGGGGTACCTGCCGTGCCCTCGCCCTGAAACCCAAGTCTAGCTTGTCATCTCAGACTTCCGTCCTCACACTCCTGGCCCCGAAGCCCTCAAGTTTGGCAATTCCGGACCCACAGTGCAGCACTCTGCCTGCCCACTAGAAAAAAAAAATTATTGCCTCATGAGCTGCCCAGGCACCTTAAATGAGGGTAAACCTACACAGCACTCGACTTTACCCAAATTATATAGTCTAACCTGGGCACTAATGGACTGTCGAACACAACCTGAGACCGGACCTCCTGACCAACACCCAGAATGCTGACCGCACACTGAGCACATAAAACCCGCCATGGCCTTAGGTCATCATCTCTTCCCTACCTCAGTTTTCAGGCTTCAGAACCGAGACCTTATCTCCAATCACTTCCCAGGGGTGAGTGTGATGCAGAAATCAGAACTCCTCCTTACCCATGGCAAGAACCCTGTGGTTGGCACGTTGTCCAACGTTCGGTGTAGGAGAAACCAGCATTCACCCTGAGGCCCCGCCCATTCTTGAGTACGACGAGGGCATACACACGCATTGTGACCCTCAGCATGAGTCCTGTCCTCTAGTAAGTCCTCTCAGTGGCTGGACCATTAGAAGTCATAATGGGCTTGACATGTCCCTAGGCCCCAATTTTTAACCAAATTTCTGATGGTCCAGTCGCCCCTCCCAGGGCGCTACTCTGGAATCCCTCATTTGGTAGGACACCTGAGGATGAAAAAGAAAAAAACAAGAATAAAAAAAAAAACGGACTTCTTCCAGCCCACAGAATGACCCCAAACTCTTTGGACGGGGCCAAACCACCAGAGAGTAAGACTCGTCCATTTCCCATGAAGTCACCCAGAAATTCCACGACCATGAGTGACACGATATCCAGAGACAAAAACTTGAGCAGGAGCCTCACACTCGCCCTTCTTTCAAATCCCGAAGAGTTCTCCTCATGGTCTGTAGAGCAGTCCTGCCATACCTATGACCCGAAACATAAGCCGAGTTTGTGTTTTCAGACAACTGTCCAAACAACCCTGGCCTACACAACCTACAGGCTCAGGCCCCTGGAGCCAAATCTGAGGACTGTACTAGCCCTCTCCAAGGGAATTGTGTGTGCCCATTCCAATGGCCACAACCCTTCTAATAGGATAAACCTCCAAAGTCCCTGATCCATCTCAATAGTGGTGGCTTCCCAGGAAAAACAGGGGCAATCTGAGCCCAACTGAGCACCTACCTGCACTCAGACCCATAGACAGATGTCCCCAGAGGTATGAAGGAATGAAGAGGCCCCTAGGCACTAATCAAATCCATTGCTTTGGTTTCCAGGCATCTCTCCTCAGAGGCCTGGATTTCAAAAGCAGCATATAGCTGTTTCTTGACTCACCCATCAGAAAACATCTCATCTACACATGGGAAACTTGCACGTTGGAGCTGTGTCAAAGCCTCTGTTTAGGAGAACCCTTTAGGGCCCCAATGCCACCGCTTCATTCCAGGTCTCCATAGACGCAAAAGCACGTTAGGACCCATCCCCAGGGGTGTCCATTTCAACTCAGCGTCCTCGGTTGTCCCCACTGATCCAGGATATCTAACCTGTCTTGTTGCTAGGAGACAATTGGAATGCGAGGTGGGCTACCCATCCATCCATCCTTAGAACCCTGCTCAGAATCATTGGCCTTGAGCCAAACAACAGGTCTCAAATGTCCTGCAGAAAACTCTCTGCAGTTTGGAGCTTCTCACAACTCCCATCGTGGGAAAACCCCCATGGCCTCGTGATGCCCCCGCCCATTCATGAAGGGGCCATCAGGGACAGAAACTCCAACCTGAGCGATCGTCTGATCCTCGCCCTGAATTCAGATGCACGAGATCTCGATTCAGGTATGTAGATTGTGCGTGCCATGGCCTCACCCAGAAATCTAAGCCTAGCTTGTGTTCTCAGACTTTTGTCGTCAGACTACTGGCCCACAAGCCCTCCAGTTTGGCAATCCAGAACTACAATGCAGCACTCTGCCGGCCCTCCAGAAGAAAAACATTGTCCTCTGGTGCTACCCAGTAATGCCAAATGAGGATCAACCTGCACCGACCTTGGCTGTACCCCAAATACATAGGCTGACCAGGGCACTAATGCCCTTTCTGACACAGCCTGAGCCTGGACCCCCTGGCCCCTCCCAGACAGCTGGCCGCACACTGAGCACATCGAGCTGCCATGGCCTTAGGTCGTCATCTCTTCCCAACATCAGTTTTCAGGTTTCAGAACCTAGACCTTATATCCAATCACTGCCCAGGGTTGAAGGTGATGCAGAAATCAGAACTCCTTCCCCATGGCAAGTAACCTTGTGGTTGGCATGTTGTCCAACGTTCAGTGTAGTTGAAACAAGTGTGGCCCATGAGGCCCCGCCCATGATCGCGGGCCACATTGGTCACAAACACACATTGTGACGCTCAGGCTGAGCCCAGTCCTCAAGTAAGGCCACTCAGTGGCTGGATGAAGAGATATCATATTGGGCTTGCCATGCCCCTAGGCCCCAATTTTTAACCATAGTTCGGGATGTCCCTTCAGTCTTCCCCACGGCTTGGCTTTGGAATTCCTCTTTTGGTGGGACACCTGAGGTAACAAAACTGAAATGAGTACTCCCATCCCACAGATTGACGAAAAGCAATTGGGAATCGGGCCAAATCCTCAGAGAGGAAGATTCGTCTATGGTCCATGAGGCCTCCCCGACATTCCACGGCCATCTCTGATACAAAATCCAGAGACAAAAGCCTGAGCAATAGCCTCAGACTCACACATTCTTCATATCGTGAAGTGTTCTTCTCATGGTTTGTAGATCGGGCCTGCCATACCTACGTCCCCAAACCTAAGCTGAGTTTGTGTTTTCAGACTTCTGTCCTCAAAGTCTTAGGCCACACACCCTCCAGGCTGGGCCCCTGGAGCCACACATTAGGACTGTGCCTACCAATCCATGGGAATTCTGCCCATTCCATGGTCCAAAATCGTACAAATTAGGAGAAATCTCCAAAGTCCCTGAGGCCATCCCAATAGTGTAGGTCGCCCGGAACAAACATGGGCTGTCTGACACCAGCTGATAATCGACCTCCACTCATACCATAGATGGATGTCCCCAGAGAAGAAGATTGAACAAGGCAGGACCCTAGGCCATAATAGGATCCATTGCTTTGGGTTACAGGCATGTGTCCTCAAAAGCCTGATTCCAATACGAGCATAGGGGTTTTCCTGAGGCACCCATCAGAACTCATCTCGTCTCCACAAGGAAACCTGTGCATGGGAGCCATGTCCAAAGCTTAGGAGAGTACTTCAGGGTCCCGGTGCCACCGCCCCATTCCAAGGCCCTCATGGACACAAAAACACATTAGGACCCATCCTCAGGAAAGTCCATTTCAACTCAGCCACCCCGGTTGCTCCCGCAGAGCCATCAGATCTAAACTGTCTTGTTGCTAGGAGACAATTGGAATGCGAGGCGGGCTTCCCAGGCATCCATCCGCGAACGGTGCTCTGGAGTCATTCCATATGGGATGTCCTGGAGCTGTCCAACAGGTCTCAATTGGCCCGCAGAAGGAATCCATGAAGGGGGCATCCCACAACTCCCAACGTTGGAAAACCTCAATGGCCTCGAGTTTCCGCTCCCTTTATGAAGCGGCCGTCATGCTCAGAAACTCCAACCTGAGCCAACGTCTGATCCTCGCCCTGACTTCAGATGCATGAGATATTGGTTCAGATCTGCAGGGGGTACCTGCCGTGCCCTCGCCCTGAAACCCAAATCTAGCTTGTCTTCTCAGACTTCCGTCCTCACACTCCTGGCCCCGAAGCCCTCAAGTTTGGCAATTCCGGACCCACAATGCAGCACCATGCCTGCCCTCTAGAAATAAAATTATTGCCTCATGAGCTGCCCAGGCACCTTAAATGAGGATAAACCTACACAGCACTCGACTTTACCCAAATTATATAGTCTAACCTGGGCACTAATGCACTGCCGAACACAACCTGAGCCCGGACCTCCTGACCAACACCCAGAAAGCTGACCGCACACTGAGCACATAAAACCCGCCATGGCCTTAGGTCATCATCTCATCCCTACCTCAGTTTTCAGGCTTCAGAACCGAGACCTTATCTCCAATCACTTCCCAGGGGTGAGTTGATGCAGAAATCAGAACTCCTCCTTAGCCATGGCAAGAACCTTGTGGTTGGCACGTTGTCCAACGTTCAGTGTAGGAGAAACCAGCATTCACCCTGAGGCCCCGCCCATTCTTGAGTGCGACGTGGGCATACACACGCATTGTGACCCTCAGCATGAGTCCTGTCCTCTAGTAAGTCCTCTCAGTTGCTGGACCATTAGATGTCATAATGGGTTTGACATGTCCCTAGGCCCCAATTTTTAACCAGATTTCTGATGGTCCAGTCGCCCCTCCCCAGAGCTCTACTCTGGAATCCCTCATTTGGTGGGACACCTGAGGATAAAAAAGAAAAAAACAAGAATAAAAAAAAAAAAACGGACTTCTTCCCGCCCACAGAATGACCCCAAACTCTTTGGACGGGGCCAAACAACCAGAGAGTAAGACAGGTCCATTTCCCTTGAAGACACCCAGAAATTCCACGACCATGAGTGACACGATATCCAGAGACAAAAACTTGAGCAGGAGCCTCACACTCGCCCTTCTTTCAAATCCCGAAGAGTTCTCCTCATGGACTGTAGATCAGTCCTGCCATACCTATGACCCGAAACATAAGCCGAGTTTGGGTTTTAAGACAACTGTCCAAACAGCCCTGGCCTACACAACCTACAGGCTCAGGCCCCTGGAGCCAAATCTGAGGACTGTACTTGCCCTCTCCAAGGGAATTGTGTGTGCCCATTCCAATGGCCACAACCCTTCTAATAGGATAAACCTCCAAAGTCCCTGATCCATCTCAATAGTGGTGGCTTCCCAGGAAAAACAGGGGCAATCTGAGCCCAACTGAGCACCTACATGCACTCAGACCCATAGACAGATGTCCCCAGAGGTAAAAAGGAAAGAACAGGCCCCTAGGCACTAATCAGATCCATTGCTTTGGTTTCCAGGCATCTCTCCTCAGAGGCCTGGATTTCAAAAGCAGCATATAGCTGTTTCTTGACTCACCCATCAGAAAACATCTCATCTACACATGGGAAACTTGCACGTTGGAGCTGTGTCAAAGCCTCTGGTTAGGAGAACCCTTTAGGGCCCCAGTGCCACCGCTTCATTCCAAGGTCTCCATAGACACAAAAGCACGTTAGGACCCATCCCCAGGGGTGTCCATTTCAACTCAGCATCCTCGATTGCTCCCCACAGATCCAGGAGATCTAACCTGTCTTGTTGCTAGGAGACAATTGGAATGCGAGGTGGGCTACCCATCCATCCATCCTTAGAACCCTGCTCAGAAACATTGGCCTGGAGCCAAACAACAGGTTCAAATGTCCTGCAGAAGACTCTCTGCAGTTTGGAGCTTCTCACAACTCCCATCGTGGGAAAACCCCCATGGCCTCGTGATGCCCCCGCCCATTCAGGAAGGGCCATAAGGGACAGAAACTCCAACCTGAGCGATCGTCTGATCCTCGCCCTGACTTCAGATGCACGAGATCTCGATTCAGGTCTGTAGATTGTGCGTGCCATGGCCTCACCCAGAAACCTAAGCCTAGCTTGTGTTCTCAGACTTTTGTCGTCAGACTACTGGCCCACAAGCCCTCCAGTTTGGCAATCCAGAACTACAATGCAGCACTCTGCCGGCCCTCCAGAAGAAAAACATTGTCCTCTGGTGCTACCCAGTAATCCCAAATGAGGATCAATCTGCACCGACCTTGGCTGTACCCCAAATACATAGGCTGACCAGGGCACTAATGCCCTTTCTGACACAGCCTGAGCCTGGACCCCCTGGCCCCTCCCAGACAGCTGGCCACACACTGAGCACATCGAGCCGCCATGGCCTTAGGTCGTCATCTCTTCCCAACATCAGTTTTCAGGTTTCAGAACCTAGACCTTATATCCAATCACTGCCCAGGGTTGAAGGTGATGCAGAAATCAGAACTCCTTCCCCATGGCAAGAAACCTTGTGGTTGGCATGTTGTCCAACGTTCAGTGTAGTTGAAACAAGTGTGGCCCATGAGGCCCCGCCCATGATCGCGGGCCAGAATGTTCACAAACACACATTGTGACGCTCAGGCTGAGCCCAGTCCTCAAGTAAGGCCACTCAGTGGCTGGATGAAGAGATATCATATTGGGCTTGCCATGCCCCTAGGCCACAATTTTTAACCATAGTTCGGGTTGTCCCTTCAGTCTTCCCCACGGCTTGGCTTTGGAATTCCTCTTTTGGTGGGACACCTGAGGTAACAAAACTGAAATGAGTCCTCCCATCCCACAGATTGACGAAAAGCAATTGGGAATCGGGCCATATCCTCAGAGGGGAAGATTCGTCCATGTCCCATGAGGCCTCCCCAACATTCCACGGCCATCGCTGATAAAAAATCCAGAGACAAATGCCTGAGCAAGCGCCTCAGACTCGCACTTTTTTCATATCCTGAAGAGTTCTTCTCATGGTTTGTCGATCGAGCCTGCCATACCTACGTCCCCAAACCTAAGCTGAGTTTGTGTTTTCAGACTTCTGTCCTCAAAGTCTTGGGCCCCACACCATCCAGTCTGGGCCCCTGGAGGCACACATTAGGACTGTGCCTACCAATCCATGGGAATTCTACCCATTCCATGGTCCAAAATCGGACAAATTAGGAGAAACCTCCAATGTCCCTGAGGCCATCCCAATAGTGTAGGTCGCCCGGAACAAACAAGGGCTGTCTAATGCCAGCTGATAATCGACCTCCACTCATACAATAGATGGATGTCCCCAGAGAAGAAGATTGAACCAGACAGGACACTAGGCCATAATAAGATCCATTGCTTTGGGTTACAGGCATGTGTCCTCAAAAGCCTGATTCCAATACGAGCATATGTGTTTTCCTGACGCACCCATCAGAACTCATCTCATCTCCACAAGGAAATCTGTGCATGGGAGCCATGTCCAAAGCTTAGGAGAGTACTTCAGGATCCCGGTGCCACCGCCCCATTCCAAGGCCCTAATGGACACAAAAACACATTAGGACCCATCCTCACGAAAGTCCATTTCAACTCAGCCACCCTGGTTGCTCCCGCAGAGCCATCAGATCTAAACTGTCTTGTTGCTAGGAGACAATTGGAATGCGAGGCGGGCTTCCCAGGCATCCATCCGCGAAAGGTGCTCTGGAGTCATTCCATGTGGGATGTCCTGGAGCTGTCCAACAGGTCTCAATTGTCCCGCAGAAGGAATCCTTGAAGGGGGCATCCCACAACTCCCAACGTGGGAAACCTCAATGGCCTCGAGTTTCCGCTCCCTTCATGAAGCGGCCGTCATGCTCAGAAACTCCAACGTGAGCCAACGTCTGATCCTCGCCCTGACTTCAGATGCATGAGATATTGGTTCAGATCTGCAGGGGGTACCTGCGGTGCCCTCGCCCTGAAACCCAAGTCTAGCTTGTCTTCTCAGACTTCCGTCCTCACACTCCTAGCCCCGAAGCCCTCAAGTTTGGCAATTCCGGACCCACAATGCAGCACTCTGCCTGCCCTCTAGAAAAAAAATTATTGCCTCATGAGCTGACCAGGCACCTTAAATGAGGGTAAACCTACACAGCACTCGACTTTAACCAAATTATAAAGTCTAACCTGGGCACTAATGCACTGTCGAACACAACCTGAGCCCGGACCTCCTGACCAACACCCAGAAAGCTGACAGCACTCTGAGCACATAAAACCCGCCATGGCCTTAGGTCATCATGTCTTCCCTACCTCAGTTTTCAGGCTTCAGACCGAGACCTTATCTCCAATCACTGCCCAGGGGTGAGTGTGATGCAGAAATCAGAACTCCTCCTTACCCATGGCAAGAACCCTGTGGTTGGCACGTTGTCCAACGTTCAGTGTAGGAGAAACCAGCATTCACCCTGAGGCCCCGCTCATTCTTGAGTGCGACGAGGGAATACACACGCACTGTGACCCTAATCATGAGTCCTGTCCTATAGTAAGTCCTCTCAGTGGCTGGACCATTAGATGTCATAATGGGCTTGACATGTCCCTAGGCCCCAATTTTTAACCAGATTTCTGATGGTCCAGTCGCCCCTCCCCAGGGCTCTACTCTGGAATCCCTCATTTGGTGGGACACCTGAGGTTAAAAAAGAAAAAATCAACAATAAAAAAAAAAAACGGACTTCTTCCAGCCCACAGAATGACCCCAAACACTTTGGACGGGGCCAAACCACCAGAGAGTAAGACTCGTCCATTTCCTATGAAGTCACCAGAAATTCTACGACCATGAGTGACACGATATCCAGAGACAAAAACTTGAGCAGGAGCCTCACACTCGCCCTTCTTTCAAATCCCGAAGAGTTATCCTCATGGTCTGTAGATCAGTCCTGCCATACCCATGACCCGAAACATAAGCCGAGTTTGGGTTTTAAGACAACTGTCCAAACAGCCCTGGCCTACACAACCTACAGGCTCAGGCCCCTGGAGCCAAACCTGAGGACTGTACTAGCCCTCTCCAAGGGAATTGTGTGTGCCCATTCCAATGGCCACAACCCTTCTAATAGGATAAACCTCCAAAGTCCCTGATCCATCTCAATAGTGGTGGCTTCCCAGGAAAAACAGGGGCAATCTGAGCCCAACTGAGCACCTACCTGCACTCAGACCCATAGACAGATGTCCCCAGAGGTAAAAAGGAAAGAACAGGCCCCTAGGCACTAATCAGATCCATTGCTTTGGTTTCCAGGCATCTCTCCTCAGAGGCCTGGATTTCAAAAGCAGCATATAGCTGTTTCTTGACTCACCCATCAGAAAACATCTCATCTACACATGGGAAACTTGCACGTTGGAGCTGTGTCAAAGCCTCTGTTTAGGAGAACCCTTTAGGGCCCCAGTGCCACCGCTTCATTCCAAGGTCTCCATAGACACAAAAGCACGTTAGGACCCATCCCCAGGGATGTCCATTTCAACTCAGCATCCTCGGTTGCTCGCCACAGATCCAGGAGATCTAACCTGTCTTGTTGCTAGGAGACAATTGGAATGCGAGGTGGGCTACCCAGCCATCCATCCTTAGAACCCTGCTCAGAATCATTGGCCTGGAGCCAAACAACTGGTCTCAATTGTCCTGCAGAAGATTCTCTGCAGTTTGGAGCTTCTCACAACTCTCATCGTGGGAAAACACCCATGGCCTCGTGATGCCCGCCCCATTCATGAAGGGGCCATCAGGGTCAGAAACTCCAACCTGAGCGATCGTCTGATCCTCGCCCTGACTTCAGATGCACGAGATCTCGATTCAGGTCTGTAGATTGTGCGTGCCATGGCCTCACCCAGAAACCTAAGCCTAGCTTGTGTTCTCAGACTTTTGTCGTCAGACTACTGGCCCACAAGCCCTCCAGTTTGGCAATCCAGAACTACAATGCAGCACTCTGCCGGCCCTCCAGAAGAAAAACATTGTCCTCTGGTGCTACCCAGTAATCCCAAATGAGGATCAATCTGCACCGACCTTGGCTGTACCCCAAATACATAGGCTGACCAGGGCACTAATGCCCTTTCTGACACAGCCTGAGCCTGGACCCCCTGGCCCCTCCCAGACAGCTGGCCACACACTGAGCACATCGAGCCGCCATGGCCTTAGGTCGTCATCTCTTCCCAACATCAGTTTTCAGGTTTCAGAACCGAGACCTTATATCCAATCACTGCCCAGGGTTGAAGGTGATGCAGAAATCAGAACTCCTTCCCCATGGCAAGAAACCTTGTGGTTGGCATGTTGTCCAACGTTCAGTGTAGTTGAAACAAGTGTGGCCCATGAGGCCCCGCCCATGCTCGCGGGCCACAATGGTCACAAACACACATTGTGACGCTCAGGCTGAGCCCAGTCCTCAAGTAAGGCCACTCAGTGGCTGGATGAAGAGATATCATATTGGGCTTGCCATGCCCCTAGGCCCCAATTTTTAACCATAGTTCGGGTTGTCACTTCAGTCTTCCCCACGGCTTGGCTTTGGAATTCCTCTTTTGGTGGGACACCTGAGGTAACAAAACTGAAATGAGTCCTCCCATCCCACAGATTGACGAAAAGCAATTGGGAATCGGGCCAAATCCTCAGAGAGGAAGATTCGTCCATGGCCCATGAGGCCTCCCCGACATTCCACGGCCATCGCTGATACAAAATCCAGAGACAAAAGCCTGAGCAAGCGCCTCAGACTCGCACTTTCTTCATATCCTGAAGAGTTCTTCGCATGGTTTGTCGATCGGGCCTGACATACCTACGTCCTCAAACCTAAGCTGAGTTTGTGTTTTCAGACTTCTGTCCTCAAAGTCTTGGGCCACCCACCCTCCAGGCTGGGCCCCTGGAGCCACACATTCGGACTGTGCCTACCAATCCATGGTAATTCTGCCCATTCCATGGTCCAAAATCGTACAAATTAGGAGAAACCTCCAAAGTCCCTGAGGCCATCCCAATAGTGTAGGTCGCCCGAAACAAACAAGGGCTGTCTGACACCAGCTGATAATCGACCTCCACTCATACCATAGATGGATGTCCCCAGAGAAGAAGATTGAACCAGACAGGACCCTAGTCCATAATAGGATCCATTGCTTTGGGTTACAGGCATGTGTCCTCAAAAGCCTGATTCCAATACGAGCATATGTGTTTTCCTGAGGCACCCATCAAAACTCATCTCTTCTCCACAAGGAAACCGGTGCATGGGAGCCATGTTCAAAGCTTAGGAGAGTACTTCAGGGTCCCGGTGCCACCGCCCCATTCCAAGGCCCTCATGGACACAAAAGCACATTAGGACCCATCCTCAGGAAAGTCCATTTCAACTCAGCCACCCCGGTTCCTCCCGCAGAGCCATCAGATCTAAACTGTCTTGTTGCTAGGAGACAATTGGAATGCGAGGCGGGCTTCCCAGGCATCCATCCGCGAACGGTGCTCTGGAGTCATTCCATATGGGATGTCCTGGAGCTGTCCAACAAGTCTTAATTGTCCCGCAGAAGGAATCCTTGAAGGGGGCATCCCACAACTCCCAACGTGGGAAAACCTCAATGACCTCGAGATTCCGCTGCCTTCAAGAAGCGGCCGTCATGCTCAGATTCTCCAACCTGAGCCATAGTCTGATACTTGCCCTGACTTCAGATGCATGAGATATTTTTTCAGATCTGCATGGGGTACATGCCGTGCTTTCGCCCTGAAACCCAAGTCTAGCTTGTCTTCTCAGACTTCCGTCCTCATACTCCTGGTTCCGAAGCCCTCAAGTTTGGCAATTTCGGACCCACAATGAGGCACTCTGCCTGCCCTCTAGAAAAAAAAATTATTGCCTCATGAGCTGCCCAGGCACCTTAAATGAGGGTAAACCTACACAGCACTCAACTTTACCCAAATTATATAGTCTAACCTGGGCACTAATGCACTGTCGAACACAACCTGAGCCAGGACCTCCTGACCAACACCCAGAAAGCTGACCGCACACTGAGCACAAAAAACCCGCCATGGCCTTAGGTCATCATCTCTTCCTTACCTCACTTTTCAGGCTTCAGAACCGAGACCTTATCTCCAATCACTGCCCAGGGGTGAGTGTGATGTAGAAATCAGAACTCCTCTTTACCCATGGCAAGAACCCTTGTGGTTGGCACGTTGTCCAACGTTCTGAGTAGAAGAAACCAGCATTCACCCTGAGGCCCCGCCCATTCTTGAGTGCGACGAGGGCATACACAAACATTGTTACCCTCAGCTTGAGTTCTGTAGTCTAGTAAGTCCTCTCAGTGGCTGGAACATTAGATGTCATAATGGGCTTGACATGTCCCTAGGCCCCAATTTTTAACCAGATTTCTGATTGTCCAGTCGCCCCTCCCCAGGGCTCTACTCTGGAATCCATCATTTGGTGGGACTTGGGAGTTTAAAAAAGAAAACAACAACAACAACAACAAAAAAAAAAAAACGGTCTTCTTCCAGCCCACAGAATGACCCCAATCTCATTGGACGGTGCCAAACCACCAGAGAGTAAGACTCGTCCATTTCCCATGAAGTAACCCAGAAATTGCACGACCATGAGTGACACGATATCCAGAGACAAAGACTTCAGCAGGAGCCTCACACTCCCCCTTCTTTCAAATCCCGAAGAGTTCTCCTCATGGTCTGTAGATCAGTCCTGCCATACCTATGACCCGAAACATAAGCCGAGTTTGTGTTTTCAGACAACTGTCCAAACAGCCCTGGCCTAAACAACCTACAGGCTCAGGCCCCTGGAGCCAAACCTGAGGACTGTACTTGCCCTCTCCAAGGGAATTGTGTGTGCCCATTCCAATGGCCACAACCCTTCTAATAGGATAAACCTCCAAAGTCCCTGATCCATCTCAATAGTGGTGGCTTCCCAGGAACAACAGGGGCAATCTGAGCCCAACTGAGCACCTACCTGCACTCAGACCCATAGACAGATGTCCCCAGAGGTAAAAAGGAAAGAACAGGCCCCTAGGCACTAATCAGATCCATTGCTTTGGTTTCCAGGCATCTCTCCTCAGAGGCCTGGATTTCAAAAGCAGCATATAGCTGTTTCATGACTCACACTTCAGAAAACATCTCATATACACATGGGAAACTTGCACGTTGGAGCTGTGTCAAAGCCTTTGTTTAGGAGAACCCTTTAGGGCCCCAGTGCCACCGCTTCATTCCAAGGTCTCCATAGACACAAAAGCACGTTAGGACCCATCCCCAGGGGTGTCCATTTCAACTCAGCATCCTCGGTTGCTCCTCACAGATCCAGGAGATCTAACCTGTCTTGTTGCTAGGAGACAATTGGAATGCGAGGTGGGCTACCCAGCCATCCATCCTTAGAACCCTGCTCAGAATCATTGGCCTGGAGCCAAACAACAGGTCTCAATTGTCCTGCAGAAGACTCTCTGCAGTTTGGAGCTTCTCACAACTCCCATCGTTGGAAAGCCCCTTGGCCTCGTGTTGACCCCCCATTTATGAACGGGCCATCAGGGACAGAAACTCCTACCTGAGCAATCGTCTGATCCTCGCCCTGACTTCAGATGCACGAGATCTCGATTCAGGTCTGTAGATTGTGTGTGCCATGGCCTCACCCAGAAACCTAAGCCTAGCTTGTGTTCTCAGACTTTTGTCGTCAGACTACTGGCCCACAAGCCCTCCAGTTTGGCAATCCAGAACTACAACACAGCACTCTGCCGGCCCTCCAGAAGAAAAACTTTGTCCTCTGGGGCTACCCAGTCATCCCAAATGAGGATCAACCTGCACCGGCCTTGGCTGTACCCCAAATACATAGGCTGACCAGGGCACTAATGCCCTTTCTGACACAGCCTGATCCTGGACCCCCTGGCCCCTGCCAGACAGCTGTCCGCACACTGAGCACATCGAGCCGCCATGGCCTTACGTCGTCATCTCTTCCCAACCTCAGTTTTCAGGTTTCAGAACCTAGACCTTATCTCCAATCACTGCCCAGGGTTGAAGATGATGCAGAAATCAGAACTCCTTCCCCATGGCAAGAAACCTTGTGGTTGGCATGTTGTCCAACGTTCAGTGTAGTTGAAACAAGTGTGGCCCATGAGGCCCCACCCATGCTCGCGGGCCACATTGTTCACAAGCACACATTGTGACCCTCAGGCTGAGCCCAGTCCTCAAGTAAGGCCACTCAGTGGCTGGATGAAGAGATAGCATATTGTGCTTGCCATGCCCGTAGGCCCCAATTTTTAACCATAGTTCAGGTTGTCCCTTCAGTCTTCCCCACGGCTTTGCTTTGGAATTTCTCTTTTGGTGGGACACCTGAGGTAACAAACCTGAAAGGAGACCTCCCATCCCACAGATTGACGAAAAGCAATTGGGAATCGGGCCAAATCCTCAGAGAGGAAGATTCGTCCATGGCCCATGAGGCATCCCCGACATTCCACGGAGATCGCTGATACAAATTCCAGAGACAAATGCCTGAGCAAGCGCCTCAGACTCACTCTATATTCAAATCTTCATGAGTTCTTCTCATGGTTTGTAGATTGGGCCTGCCATACCGATGTCCCCAAAGAAAGCTGAGTTTGAGTATCGGAATCACAATCAGAACTCTGCCTTCCACATGGCTGTAATGCTTGTTCTTCGCATGGAGTCACACCTTCACGTGGGAAACCCTTCATGGCCCCTGATGCCACGCCCAAACGTGAGTGCTGCTTGGGCACAAATTCACACTGTGACCCTAGCATGAGCCCCATGACAAAGAAAGGCCTGTCAGGTTCGGGACGAAGATCCTGCATTTAGTCCTTGCCATGCACATAGTCACCCAGGACTAACTAGATGGTGTGTATTCCAGTTGAGGGATCCCACTGCTGTGCTCTAGAGTCCCTCTCCTGGATGGTCCTTTGTGGCAGAAAACAGCACTCTTCACTTCCCACAGAATGAACCCAAACACTTGGGAGCTTGGACAATCCCCCGAGAGGAAGGCTCTTCCTCGGACCCTGAGGCAACCCCTACCCTGACCGGACACTGTGAACGCAACACCCAGAGACAAAAGCCTGAGCGACTGCCTCCCACTTGCCCTCCTTTGATATCCAGAGGATCTCCCCTCACGGACTGGAGATCAGGCCTGCCATTACCTTGGCCCCTACCTGAGCCAAGTTTTCTCTTTCAGACATCAGTCCCCAGAGCCCTGGAAAACACAGCCTCTAGGCTGGGTCCTCTGGAGCCATACCACAGGACTGTGCCTACTCTCTCCTGGGAAACTGTGTCCATTCCTTTGGCCACACACCTCCAGAATATGAGAAACCTCAAGGCCCCCGAGGTCATCCCACTACTGGGAGCCTCCCTGGACACACAGGGGCATTCGGACACAATCTGAGCAGCTACCTCCACGAAGGCATGCACACAGATGTCAACAGAGATAGAAGGTTGAGCCGGACAGGCCCTTAGGCCCTAATCTCAACTCTTGCTTTGGGTTCCAGGTGTTACTCCTCAGAGGCTTTGGTTCGAAGAACAGGATATGGGGCTTTCCTGAGGCACTGAACAGAACTCCTCTCGTCTCCACATGGGAAGCTTCCTTGTTGTAGCTGTGCCAAACGCCTCAGTTTGGAAAACCCTGCAGAGTCCCCGAGCCACCTCCACATTCCAAGGTCTCCCAGGCCACCAAGCCACAGTAGAACTCATCTTCAGGAGAGTCCATTTCAACTCTCCCCTCTAGGTAGCTCACCCAGGAACCTGCAGATTGAGCCTGACTTGTCATGACTAAACAGTGGGAATATGAGGTGGCGTTCCCAGGCATCCATGCTTTGACACCTGCTCTCGAGTCTTTCCGTATGGGGCCTCCTGGAACCATCCAATAGGACTCGACTGTCGAGAAGAAGGAAATCTTGAGGTTTGGAGTAGTTCACAAATCCCATCGTAGGCAAACCTCCCTGGCTTCATGAAGCCCCCACACCCTTCAGGAAGAGGACATGCTGGACAAAAACTCTAGCCTGAGGCACGTCTCATAGTTGACATGACCTCAGTGCAGGAGATCTCGATTCAGCCTCTGCAGAGTGGGCCTGCCGTGCCCTCGGTCCCAAACCTCACGCTAGCTTGTGTTTTCAGACTTCCTTCCTCACACTCCTGGAAAACAAGACCTCCGGACTAGGAACTCCAGAACCAAAACCCAGCCCAGTGTCTGCCCAACGGAAGAAAAACGTTTCCCTGTGGGGCTCTCCAGAAAACCCAGATGAGGATCAACCTGCTCGGGCCTCGACGGTACCCGAACTGGATAGGCTGCTCTGGGCACTCATGCTCTGTCTGACACAGCCTGAAGCCAGACGTCCAGACAGACAAGGAGACAGCTGGCCGCACACCCAGCACTTCGGACACGCCATGGTCTTATGCCGTCACCTCATCCTAACCTTGGTTTTCAGATATCTGAACCTAGACATTATATCAATTCTCCACACAGCTGGGTATAGCAAGCACAAAACAGAACTCCTCCTTCCCCATGGCTGTCAAGCTTGTTCTTGGCATGGAGTCACACCTTCAGGGTGGGAGAAACCTTCATGGCCCCTGATGCCACGCAAAACGTGAGTGCTGATTGGGAACAAATTCACACTGTGACCCTCAGCATGAGCCCCATGTCAAAGAAAGGCCTCTCAGGGCTTGGACAAAGAGCGCGCATATGGGGCTTGCCAAGCCCCTATGCACCCAATCCTCACCACGTTTAGAATTTTCCAGTCGCCATGCCCGTACCTGGGGCTCTGCTCTGGAATCCCTTTCTTGGAGAGACCCATGAGCCAGACAACACGACTCCACCCTTCCCACAAAACGACCCCAATCTTGGGAGCTGGGACAAATCCCCAGAGAGGGATACTCGTACACTGTCCCTGAGGCCACCCCTCAAATCCACGGATATCCCGGACACAACATACAGAGACAAAAGCCTGTTGGAACGCCTCTCACTCGCTCTTGTTTCAGAGGCCCAGGAGCTCCCTCTCGGGCTGTATATCCGGCCTGCCATACCCTAGGCGCCACTCATAAGCTGAGTTTGTGTATTCAGACTTCTGTGCCCACAGCCTGGACCCACACAACATCCAGGCTAGGGCCTCTGGACCAAACAGCGAAAGATTGTGCCTGCCCTCTCCAAGGAAAGTGTGCCCAATCCTTTGACCACAACCCTACAGGTTACGGAAAAGCTCCAAGGCCCCTGAGGCCATCAATAGTGTAGGTTCCCCTGGACTAAGAGGGGTTCTCTGACACCAGCGGAGCAACTATCTCCACTTAGACTCTCAGACAGTGTCCCCAGAGACAGAAGGTTGAAATGGACAGGCCCCCAGGCCCTAATCTGAACCTTAGCTTTGGTTTCCATGTTTCCGTTCTCAGAGGACTGTTTTCGTAGACCAGCACATGGGGCTTTTCTGAGGCACCAAAACAAACCTCTCTCATCACCACATGGGCAGCTTTCTTACTGGGATGTATCAAACACTTCAGGTAGGAGAGTTCCGCAGGGCCACTGAACAACCAGCACATTCCAAGGTCTCCATGGACCCAAACGCACATTATGACGCATCCTCAGGAGAGGCCATTTCAACTCAGCCCCCTGGGTCGCGTGTTCCAGAGGCAGCAGATCAAACATATCTTGTCGCTAATAGCCAATGGGAATGCGAGGCATGCTGTACAGGGTTCCATCCTTCGAACCCTGCTCTCCAGTCCTTCCATATGGTATGTCCTGGAGCCATGCAACAGGACTCGAATGTCCCGCAGAAGGAAACCTTGTGGTTTGGGGCAAACTCCAAACTCAGCGTGGGAAAACTTCCTTGGCCTCATGAGGCCCCCACTTCATGAAGGTGCCATCATGGACACATACTGCAGCCTCAGCAACGTCTGATCCTCAGCCTGACTTCAGATGCAGGAGATTTTGATTCAGCCTCTGCAGAGTGGGCCTGCTCTGCCCTTGGCTCCAATCCTCACACTAGCTTGTGTTTTCAGACTTCCGTCCTCACACTCCTGGCCCACAAACCCTCCCTACTGGGAATTCTGGGGCCACAATGAAGCACTGTGCCTGCCTCCCAGGAGAAAAACATTGTCTATGGCGCTGCCCAGAAACCCCAAATGAGGATCAAACTGCTTGGCCCTTGGCAACACCCCAATTGCATAGGCTACCTTAAACAGTGATGCTCTGTCGCAAATAGCCTGAGCCCAGACCTTCCAACAGACACCGACACAGCTGGCTGCACACCCAGCACATTGGACCCGCCACTGCCTTAGGCCACCATCCATTCCCAACCTGGGTTTTCAGTCATCGGAACCTAGACCTTATCTCCAATCCCTGCACTGGGGGGAACCTGATGCACAAGTCAGAACCCCACCTTCCCCCTGGCAAGAAACCTTGCTGCTGGCAGTGAGTCAAACCTTCAGTGAAGGAGAAAACGGCATGGCCCATGAGGCCACGCCCAAGCGTGAGGGCCGCCTTGGGCACAAACACACATTGTGACCCTCAGCGTGAGTACCTTATTCAAGTAACGCCTCTCAGTGACTGGACCAAGAGCCCGCATATGTGGCTTGCCATGCCCATAGGCACCCAGGACTAACTAGATGGTGTGTATTCCAGTTGAGGGAACCTCTGCTGTGCTCAAGAGTCCCTCTCCTGGGGTGTCCCCTGTGGCAGAAAACAGTACTCTTCATTCCCACAGAATGAACACAAACACTTGGGAGCTTGGGCAATCCCCCGAGAGGAAGGCTCTTCCTCGGCCTCTGAGACAACCCCTACCCTGACCGGACACTGTAAACGCAACACCCAGAGACAAAAGCCTGAGTGACTGCCTCCCATTTGCCCTCCTTTGATTTCCAGAGGATCTCCCCTCACGGACTAGAGATCAGGCCTGCCATTACATTGGCCCCTAGCTGAGCCAAGTTTGCTTTTTCAGACATCTGTCCCCACAGCCCTGGCAAACACAGCCTCTAGGCTGGGTCCTCTGGAGCCATAGCACAGGACCGTGCCTGCTCTCTCCTGGGAAACTGTGTCCATTCCTTTGGCCACACACCTCCAGAATATGAGAAACCTCAAGGCCTCCGAGGACATCCCACTACTGGGAGCCTCACTGGACTCACAGGGGCATTCGGACACAAGCTGAGCAGCTACATCCATGAATGCATGCACACAGATGTCAACAGAGATAGAAGGTTGAGCCGGACAGGCCTTTAGGCCGTAGTCTCAACTCTTGCTTTGGTTTCCAGGTGTCACTCCTCAGAGGCTTTGGTTCGAAGAACAGGGTATGGGGCTTTCCTGAGGCACGGAACAGAACTCCTCTCGTCTCCACATGGGAAGTTTCCTTGTTGGAGCCGTGTCAAACACCTCATGTTGGAGAATCCTGCAGAGTCCCTGAGCCACCTCCACATTCCAAGGTCTCCCAGGCCACCAAGCCACAGTAGGACTCATCTTCAGGAGAGTCCATTTCAACTCTCCCCTCTGGGTAGCTCACCCAGGAGCCCGCAGATTGAGCCTGCCTTGTCCTGACTAAAGAGTGGGAATATGAGGTGGCGTTCCCAGGCATCCATGCTTAGACACCTGCTCTCGAGTCTTTCCATATGGGGCCTCTTGGAACCATCCAATAGGACTCGACAATCGTGCAGAAGGTAACCTTCAGTTTTGGAGCAGTTCACAAATACCATCGTAGGCAAAACTTTCTGACCTCATGGAGCCCCCACACCCTTCAGGAAGAGGCCATGCTGGACAAGAACTCTAGCCTGAGGCACGTCTCATAGTTGACATGACCTCAGTGCAGGAGATCTCGATTCAGCCTCTGCAGAGTGGGCCTGCCGTGCCCTCGGTCCCAAACCTCACGCTAGCTTGTGTTTTCCGACTTCCTTCCTCACACTCCTGGCAAACAAGCCCTCCGGACTAGGAACTCTGGAACCAAAACCCAGCCCAGTGTCTGCCCAAAGGAAGAAAAACGTTTTCCTGTGGGGCTCTCCAGAAAACCCAGATGAGGATCAACCTGCTCGGGCCTCGACGGTACCCGAACTGGATAGGCTGCTCTGGGCACTCATGCTCTGCCTGACACAGCCTGAAGCCAGACGTCCAGACAGACAAGGAGACAGCTGGCCGCACACCCAGCACTTCGGACACGCCATGGTCTTATGCCGTCACCTCAACCTAACATTGGTTTTCAGATATCTGAACCTAGACATTATATCAATTCTCCACACAGCTGGGTATAGCAAGCACAAAACAGAACTCCTCCTTCCCCATGGCTGTCAAGCTTGCTCTTGGCATGCAGTCACACCGTCAGGGTGGGAGAAACCTTCATGGCCCCTGATGCCACGCCCAAACTTGAGTGCTGCTTGGGCACAAATTCACACTGTGACCCTCAGCATGAGCCCCATGTCAAAGAAAGGCATGTCAGGGCCTGGACCAAGAGCCCACATATGGGGCTTGCCAAGGCCCTATGCACCCAATCCTCACCACGGTTTGAATTTTCCAGTCGCCCCGCCCGTACCTGGAGATCTGCTCTGGAATCCCTTTCCTGGAGAGACCCATGAGCCAGACAACATGACTCCACCCTTCCCACAAAATGACCCCAAACTCTTGGGAGCTGGGACAAATCCCCAGAGAGGGATACTCGTCCACAGTACCTGAGGCCACCGCTCCAATCCACGGCTATCCCGGACACAACATCCAGAGACAAAAGCCTGAAGGAACGCCTCCCACTCGCCCTTGTTTCAGAGGCCCAGGAGCTCCCTCTCGGGCTGTACATCCGGCCTGCCATACCCTAGGCGCCACTCATAAGCTGAGTTTGTGTATTCCGAATTCTGTGCCCACAGCCTGGACCCACACAACATCCAGGCTAGAGCCTCTGGACCAAACAGCGAAAGATTGTGCCTGCCCTCTCCAAGGAAAGTGTGCCCAATCCTTTGACCACAACCCTACAGGTTAGAGAAAAGCTCCAAGGTCCTTGAGGCCATCAATAGTATAGGCCACCCTGGACTAAGAGGGGCTCTCTGACACCAGCGGAGCAACTATCTCCACTTAGACTCTCAGACAGTGTCCCCAGAGACAGAAGGTTGAAATGGACAGGCCCCCAGGCCCTAATCTGAACCTTAGCTTTGGTTTCCATGTTTCCGTTCTCAGAGGACTGTTTTCGTAGACCAGCACATGGGGCTTTTCTGAGGCACCAAACCAAACATCTCTCATCTCCACACGGGCAGCTTTCTTACTGGGATGTATCAAACACTTCAGGTAGGAGAGTTCCGCAGGGCCACTGAACAACCAGCACATTCCAAGGTCTCCATGGACCCAAACGCACATTATGACGCATCCTCAGGAGAGGCCATTTCAACTCAGCCCCTGGTTCGCGTGTTCCAGAGGCAGCAGATCAAACATATCTTGTCGCTAATAGCCAATGGGAATGCGAGGCATGCTGTACAGGGATCCATCCTTCGAACCCTGCTCTCCAGTCCTTCCATATGGTATGTCCTGGAGCCATGCAACAGGACTCGAATGTCCCGCAGAAGAAAACCTTGTGGTTTGGGGCAACCTCCAAACTCAGCGTGGGAAAACTTCCTTGGCCTCATGAGGCCCCCACTTCATGAAGGTGCCATCATGGACACATACTGCAGCCTCAGCCAACGTCTGATCCTCAGCCTGACTTCAGATGCAGGAGATTTTGATTCAGCCTCTGCAGAGTGGGCCTGCTCTCCCCTTGGCTCCAATCCTCACACTAGCTTTTGTTTTCAGACTTCCGTCCTCACACTCCTGTCCCACAAACCCTCCCTACTGGGAATTCTGGGGCCACAATGTAGCACTGTGCCTGCCTCCCTAAAGAAAAACATTGTCTATGGCGCTGCCCAGAAACCCCAAATGAGGATCAAACTGCTTGGCCCTCGGCAACACCCCAATTGCATAGGCTACCTTAAACAGTGATGCTCTGTCGCAAATAGCCTGAGCCCAGACCTTCCAACAGACACCGACACAGCTGGCTGCACACCCAGCACATTGGACCCGCCACTGCCTTAGGCCACCATCCATTCCCAACCTGGGTTTTCAGTCATCGGAACCTAGACCTTATCTCCAATCCCTGCACAGGGTGGAACCTGATGCACAAGTCAGAAGCCCTCCTTCCCCATGGCAAGAAACCTTGCTGCTGGCAGTGAGTCAAACCTCCAGTGTAGGAGAAAACGGCATGGCCCATGAGGCCACGCCCAAGCGTGAGGGCCGCCTTGGGCACAAACACACATTGTGACCCTCAGCGTGAGTACCTTATTCAAGTAGCGCCTCTCAGTGACTGGACCAAGAGCCCGCATATTTGGCTTGCCATGCCCATAGGCACCCAGGACTAACTAGATGGTGTGTATTCCAGTTGAGGGAACCCACTGCTGTGCTCTAGAGTCCCTCTTTTGGGGGGTCCCCTGTGGCAGAAAACAGTACTCTTCATTCAAACAGAATGAACACAAACACTTGGGAGCTTGGACAATCCCCCGAGAGGAAGGCTCTTCCTCGGCCTCTGAGACAACCCCTACCCTGACCGGACACTGTAAACGCAACACCCAGAGACAAAAGCCTGAGTGACTGCCTCCCATTTGCCCTCCTTTGATTTCCAGAGGATCTCCCCTCACGGACTAGAGATCAGGCCTGCCATTACATTGGCCCCTAGCTGAGCCAAGTTTGCTTTTTCAGACATCTGTCCCCACAGCCCTGGCAAACACAGCCTCTAGGCTGGGTCCTCTGGAGCCATAGCACAGGACCGTGCCTGCTCTCTCCTGGGAAACTGTGTCCATTCCTTTGGCCACACACCTCCAGAATATGAGAAACCTCAAGGCCTCCGAGGACATCCCACTACTGGGAGCCTCACTGGACTCACAGGGGCATTCGGACACAAGCTGAGCAGCTACATCCATGAATGCATGCACACAGATGTCAACAGAGATAGAAGGTTGAGCCGGACGGGCCTTTAGGCCGTAGTCTCAACTCTTGCTTTGGTTTCCAGGTGTCACTCCTCAGAGGCTTTGGTTCGAAGAACAGGGTATGGGGCTTTCCGGAGGCACGGAACAGAACTCCTCTCGTCTCCACATGGGAAGTTTCCTTGTTGGAGCCGTGTCAAACACCTCATGTTGGAGAATCCTGCAGAGTCCCTGAGCCACCTCCACATTCCAAGGTCTCCCAGGCCACCAAGCCACAGTAGGACTCATCTTCAGGAGAGTCCATTTCAACTCTCCCCTCTGGGTAGCTCACCCAGGAGCCCGCAGTTTGAGCCTGCCTTGTCCTGACTAAAGAGTGGGAATATGAGGTGGCGTTCCCAGGCATCCATGCTTAGACACCTGCTCTCGAGTCTTTCCATATGGGGCCTCTTGGAACCATCCAATAGGACTCGACTGTCGTGCAGAAGGTAACCTTCAGTTTTGGAGCAGTTCACAAATCCCATCGTAGGCAAAACTTTCTGGCCTCATGAAGCCCCCACACCCTTCAGGAAGAGGCCATGCTGGACAAGAACTCTAGCCTGAGGCACGTCTCATAGTTGACATGACCTCAGTGCAGGAGATCTCGATTCAGCCTCTGCAGAGTGGGCCTGCCGTGCCCTCGGTCCCAAACCTCACGCTAGCTTGTGTTTTCAGACTTCCTTCCTCACACTCCTGGCAAACAAGCCCTCTGGACTAGGAACTCCGGAACCAAAACCCAGCCCAGTGTCTGCCCAACGGAAAAAAAACGTTTCCCTGTGGGGCTCTCCAGAAAACCCAATGAGGATCAACCTGCTCGGGCCTCGACGGTACCCGAACTGGATAGGCTGCTCTGGGCACTCATGCTCTGTCTGACACAGCCTGAAGCCAGACGTCCAGACAGACAAGGAGACAGCTGGCCGCAAACCCAGCACTTCGGACACGCCATGGTCTTATGCCGTCACCACATCCTAACCTAGGTTTTCAAATATCTGAACCTAGACATTATATCAATTCTCCACACAGCTGGGTATAGCAAGCACAAAACAGAACTCCTCCTTCCCCATGGCTGTCAAGCTTGCTCTTGGCATGGAGTCACACCTTCAGGGTGGGAGAAACCTTCATGGCCCCTGAAGCCACGCCCAAACTTGAGTGCTGCTTGGGCACAAATTCACACTGTGACCCTCAGCATGAGCCCCATGTCAAAGAAAGGCCTGTCAGGCCCTGGACCAAGAGCCCTCATATGGGGCTTGCCAAGCCCCTATGCACCTAATCCTCACCACGGTTTGAAATTTCCAGTCGCCCCGCCCGTACCTGGAGCTCTGCTCTGGAATCCCTTTCTTGGAGAGACCCATGAGCCAGACAACACGACTCCACCCTTCCCACAAAATGACCCCAAAGTCTTGGGAGCTGGGACAAATCACCAGAGAGGGATACTCGTCCACAGTACCTGAGGCCACCGCTCCAATCCACGGCTATCCCAGACACAACATCCAGAGACAAAAGCCTGAAGGAACGCCTCCCACTCGCCCTTGTTTCAGAGGCCCAGGAGCTCCCTCTCGGGCTGTACATCCGGCCGGCCATACCCTAGGCGCCACTCATAAGCTGAGTTTGTGTATTCAGTCTTCTGTGCCCACAGCCTGGACCCACACAACATCCAGGCTAGGGCCTCTGGACCAAACAGCGAAAGATTGTGCCTGCCCTCTCCAAGGAAAGTGTGCCCAATCCATTGACCACAACCCTACAGGTTAGGGAAAAGCTCCAAGGTCCCTGAGGCCATCAATAGTATAGGCCACCCTGGACTAAGAGGGGTTCTCTGACACCAGCAGAGCAACTATCTCCACTTAGACTCTCAGACAGTGTCCCCAGAGACAGAAGGTTGAAATGGACAGGCCCCCAGGCCCTAATCTGAACCTTAGCTTTGGTTTCCATGTTTCCGTTCTCAGAGGACTGTTTTCGTAGACCAGCACATGGGGCTTTTCTGAGGCACCAAACCAAACATCTCTCATCTCCACATGGGCAGCCTTCTTACTGAAATGTATCAAACACTTCAGGTAGGAGAGTTCCGCAGGGCCACTGAACAACCAGCACATTCCAAGGTCTCCATGGACCCAAACGCACATTATGACGCATCCTCAGGAGAGGCCATTTCAACTCAGCCCGCTGGGTCGCGTGTTCCAGAGGCAGCAGATCAAACATATCTTGTCGCTAATAGCCAATGGGAATGCGAGGCATGCAGTACAGGGATCCATCCTTCGAACCCTGCTCTCCAGTCCTTCCATATGATATGTCCTGGAGCCATGCAACAGGACTCGAATGTCCCGCAAAGGAAACCTTGTGGTTTGGGGCAACCTCCAAACTCAGCGTGGGAAAACTTCCTTGGCCTCATGAGGCCCCCACTTCATGAAGGTGCCATCATGGACACATACTCCAGCCTCAGCCAACGTCTGATCCTCAGCCTGACTTCAGATGCAGGAGATTTTGATTCAGCCTCTGCAGAGTGGGCCTGCTCTGCCCTTGGCTCCAATCCTCACACTAGCTTGTGTTTTCAGACTTCCGTCCTCACACTCCTGGCCCACAAACCCTCCCTACTGGGAATTCTGGGGCCACAATGAAGCACTGTGCCTGCCTCCCAGGAGAAAAACCTTGTCTATGGCGCTGCCCAGAAACCCCAAATGAGGATCAAACTGCTTGGCCCTCGGCAACACCCCAATTGCATAGGCTACCTTAAACAGTGATGCTCTGTCGCAAATAGCCTGAGCCCAGACCTTCCAACAGACACCGACACAGCTGGCTGCACACCCAGCACATTGGACCCGCCACTGCCTTAGGCCACCATCCATTCCCAACCTGGGTTTTCAGTCATCGGAACCTAGACCTTATCTCCAATCCCTGCACAGGGGGGAACCTGATGCACAAGTCAGAACCCCTCCTTCCCCATGGCAAGAAACCTTGCTCCTGGCAGTGAGTCAAACCTCCAGTGTAGGAGAAAACGGCATGGCCCATGAGGCCACGCCCAAGCGTGAGGGCCGCCTTGGGAACAAACACACATTGTGACCCTCAGCGTGAGTACCTTATTCAAGTAACGCCTCTCAGTGACTGGACCAAGAGCCCGCATATGTGGCTTGCCATGCCCATAGGCACCCAGGACTAACTAGATGGTGTGGATTCCAGTTGAGGGAACCCACTGCTATGCTCTAGAGTCCGTCTCCTGGGGTGTCCCCTGTGGCAGAAAACAGTACTCTTCATTCCCACAGAATGAACACAAACACTTGGGAGCTTGGACAATCCCCCGAGAGGAAGGCTCTTCCTCGGCCTCTGAGACAACCCCTACCCTGACCGGACACTGTAAATGCAACACCCAGAGACAAAATCCTGAGTGACTGCCTGCCACTTGCCCTACTTTGATTTCCAGAGGATCTCCCCTCACGGACTAGAGATCAGGCCTGCCATTACATTGGCCCCTAGCTGAGCCAAGTTTGCTTTTTCAGACATCTGTCCCCACAGCCCTGGCAAACACAGCCTCTAGGCTGGGTCCTCTGGAGCCATAGCACAGGACCGTGCCTGCTCTCTCCTGGGAAACTGTGTCCATTCCTTTGGCCACACACCTCCAGAATATGAGAAACCTCAAGGCCTCCGAGGACATCCCACTACTGGCAGCCTCACTGGACTCACAGGGGCATTCGGACACAAGCTGAGCAGCTACATCCATGAATGCATGCACACAGATGTCAACAGAGATAGAAGGTTGAGCCGGACAGGCCTTTAGGCCGTAGTCTCAACTCTTGCTTTGGTTTCCAGGTGTCACTCCTCAGAGGCTTTGGTTCGAAGAACAGGGTATGGGGCTTTCCTGAGGCACGGAACAGAACTCCTCTCGTCTCCACATGGGAAGTTTCCTTGTTGGAGCCGTGTCAAACACCTCATGTTGGAGAATCCTGCAGAGTCCCTGAGCCACCTCCACATTCCAAGGTCTCCCAGGCCACCAAGCCACAGTAGGACTCATCTTCAGGAGAGTCCATTTCAACTCTCCCCTCTGGGTAGCTCACCCAGGAACCCGCAGATTGAGCCTGCCTTGTCCTGACTAAAGAGTGGGAATATGAGGTGGCGTTCCCAGGCATCCATGCTTAGACACCTGCTCTCGAGTCTTTCCATATGGGGCCTCTTGGAACCATCCAATAGGACTCGACTGTCGTGCAGAAGGTAACCTTCAGTTTTGGAGCAGTTCACAAATCCCATCGTAGGCAAAACTTTCTGGCCTCATGAAGCCCCCACACCCTTCAGAAAGAGGCCATGCTGGACAAGAACTCTAGCCTGAGGCACGTCTCATAGTTGACATGACCTCAGTGCAGGAGATCTCGATTCAGCCTCTGCAGAGTGGGCCTGCCATGCCCTCGGTCCCAAACCTCACGCTAGCTTGTGTTTTCAGACTTCCTTCCTCCCACTCCTGGCAAACAAGCCCTCTGGACTAGGAACTCCGGAACCAAAACCCAGCCCAGTGTCTGCCCAACGGAAGAAAAACGTTTCCCTGTGGGGCTCTCCAGAAAACCCAATGAGGATCAACCTGCTCGGGCCTCGACGGTACCCGAACTGGATAGGCTGCTCTGGGCACTCATGCTCTGCCTGACACAGCCTGAAGCCAGACGTCCAGACAGACAAGGAGACAGCTGGCCGCACACCCAGCACTTCGGACACGCCATGGTCTTATGCCGTCACCTCATCCTAACCTTGGTTTTCAGATATCTGAACCTAGACATTATATCAATTCTCCACACAGCTGGGTATAGCAAGCACAAAACAGAACTCCTCCTTCCCCATGGCTGTCAAGCTTGCTCTTGGCATGGAGTCACACCTTCAGGGTGGGAGAAACCTTCATGGCCCCTGAAGCCACGCCCAAACTTGAGTGCTGCTTGGGCACAAATTCACACTGTGACCCTCAGCATGAGCCCCATGTCAAAGAAAGGCCTGTCAGGCCCTGGACCAAGAGCCCTCATATGGGGCTTGCCAAGCCCCTATGCACCCAATCCTCACCACGGTTTGAAATTTCCAGTCGCCCCGCCCGTACCTGGAGCTCTGCTCTGGAATCCCTTTCTTGGAGAGACCCATGAGCCAGACAACACGACTCCACCCTTCCCACAAAATGACCCCAAACTCTAGGGACCTGGGACAAATCCCCAGAGAGGGATACTCGTCCACAGTACCTGAGGCCACCGCTCCAATCCACGGCTATCCCGGACACAACATCCAGAGACAAAAGCCTGAAGGAACGCCTCCCACTCGCCCTTGTTTCAGAGGCCCAGGAGCTCCCTCTCGGGCTGTACATCCGGCCGGCCATACCCTAGGCGCCACTCATAAGCTGAGTTTGTGTATTCAGACTTCTGTGCCCACAGCCTGGACCCACACAACATCCAGGCTAGGGCCTCTGGACCAAACAGCGAAAGATTGTGCCTGCCCTCTCCAAGGAAAGTGTGCCCAATCCATTGACCACAACCCTACAGGTTAGGGAAAAGCTCCAAGGTCCCTGAGGCCATCAATAGTATAGGCCACCCTGGACTAAGAGGGGTTCTCTGACACCAGCGGAGCAACTATCTCCACTTAGACTCTCAGACAGTGTCCCCAGAGACAGAAGGTTGAAATGGACAGGCCCCCAGGCCCTAATCTGAACCTTAGCTTTGGTTTCCATGTTTCCGTTCTCAGAGGACTGTTTTCGTAGACCAGCACATGGGGCTTTTCTGAGGCACCAAACCAAACATCTCTCATCTCCACATGGGCAGCCTTCTTACTGGGATGTATCAAACACTTCAGGTAGGAGAGTTCCGCAGGGCCACTGAACAACCAGCACATTCCAAGGTCTCCATGGACCCAAACGCACATTATGACGCATCCTCAGGAGAGGCCATTTCAACTCAGCCCGCTGGGTCGCGTGTTCCAGAGGCAGCAGATCAAACATATCTTGTCGCTAATAGCCAATGGGAATGCGAGGCATGCAGTACAGGGATCCATCCTTCGAACCCTGCTCTCCAGTCATTCCATATGATATGTCCTGGAGCCATGCAACAGGACTCGAATGTCCCGCAGAAGGAAACCTTGTGGTTTGGGGCAACCTCCAAAATCAGCGTGGGAAAACTTCCTTGGCCTCATGAGGCCCCCACTTCATGAAGGTGCCATCATGGACACATACTCCAGCCTCAGCCAACGTCTGATCCTCAGCCTGACTTCAGATGCAGGAGATTTTGATTCAGCCTCTGCAGAGTGGGCCTGCTCTGCCCTTGGCTCCAATCCTCACACTAGCTTGTGTTTTCAGACTTCCGTCCTCACACTCCTGGCCCACAAACCCTCCCTACTGGGAATTCTGGGGCCACAATGAAGCACTGTGCCTGCCTCCCAGGAGAAAAACCTTGTCTATGGCGCTGCCCAGAAACCCCAAATGAGGATCAAACTGCTTGGCCCTCGGCAACACCCCAATTGCATAGGCTACCTTAAACAGTGATGCTCTGTCGCAAATAGCCTGAGCCCAGACCTTCCAACAGACACCGACACAGCTGGCTGCACACCCAGCACATTGGACCCGCCACTGCCTTAGGCCACCATCCATTCCCAACCTGGGTTTTCAGTCATCGGAACCTAGACCTTATCTCCAATCCCTGCACAGGGGGGAACCTGATGCACAAGTCAGAACCCCTCCTTCCCCATGGCAAAAAACCTTGCTGCTGGCAGTGAGTCAAACCTCCAGTGTAGGAGAAAACGGCATGGCCCATGAGGCCACGCCCAAGCGTGAGGGCCGCCTTGGGCACAAACACACATTGTGACCCTCAGCGTGAGTACCTTATTCAAGTAACGCCTCTCAGTGACTGGACCAAGAGCCCGCATATGTGGCTTGCCATGCCCATAGGCACCCAGGACTAACTAGATGGTGTGGATTCCAGTTGAGGGAACCCACTGCTGTGCTCTAGAGTCCCTCTCCTGGGGTGTCCCCTGTGGCAGAAAACAGTACTCTTCATTCCCACAGAATGAACACAAACACTTGGGAGCTTGGACAATCCCCCGAGAGGAAGGCTCTTCCTCGGCCTCTGAGACAACCCCTACCCTGACCGGACACTGTAAATGCAACACCCAGAGACAAAATCCTGAGTGACTGCCTGCCACTTGCCCTACTTTGATTTCCAGAGGATCTCCCCTCACGGACTAGAGATCAGGCCTGCCATTACATTGGCCCCTAGCTGAGCCAAGTTTGCTTTTTCAGACATCTGTCCCCACAGCCCTGGCAAACACAGCCTCTAGGCTGGGTCCTCTGGAGCCATAGCACAGGACCGTGCCTGCTCTCTCCTGGGAAACTGTGTCCATTCCTTTGGCCACACACCTCCAGAATATGAGAAACCTCAAGGCCTCCGAGGACATCCCACTACTGGGAGCCTCACTGGACTCACAGGGGCATTCGGACACAAGCTGAGCAGCTACATCCATGAATGCATGCACACAGATGTCAACAGAGATAGAAGGTTGAGCCGGACAGGCCTTTAGGCCGTAGTCTCAACTCTTGCTTTGGTTTCCAGGTGTCACTCCTCAGAGGCTTTGGTTCGAAGAACAGGGTATGGGGCTTTCCTGAGGCACGGAACAGAACTCCTCTCGTCTCCACATGGGAAGTTTCCTTGTTGGAGCCGTGTCAAACACCTCATGTTGGAGAATCCTGCAGAGTCCCTGAGCCTCCTCCACATTCCAAGGTCTCCCAGACCACCAAGCCACAGTAGGACTCATCTTCAGGAGAGTCCATTTCAACTCTCCCCTCTGGGTAGCTCACCCAGGAACCCGCAGATTGAGCCTGCCTTGTCCTGACTAAAGAGTGGGAATATGAGGTGGCGTTCCCAGGCATCCATGCTTAGACACCTGCTCTCGAGTCTTTCCATATGGGGCCTCTTGGAACCATCCAATAGGACTCGACTGTCGTGCAGAAGGTAACCTTCAGTTTTGGAGCAGTTCACAAATCCCATCGTAGGCAAAACTTTCTGGCCTCATGAAGCCCCCACACCCTTCAGAAAGAGGCCATGCTGGACAAGAACTCTAGCCTGAGGCACGTCTCATAGTTGACATGACCTCAGTGCAGGAGATCTCGATTCAGCCTCTGCAGAGTGGGCCTGCCGTGCCCTCGGTCCCAAACCTCACGCTAGCTTGTGTTTTCAGACTTCCTTCCTCCCACTCCTGGCAAACAAGCCCTCTGGACTAGGAACTCCGGAACCAAAACCCAGCCCAGTGTCTGCCCAACGGAAGAAAAACGTTTCCCTGTGGGGCTCTCCAGAAAACCCAATGAGGATCAACCTGCTCGGTCCTCGATGGTACCCGAACTGGATAGGCTGCTCTGGGCACTCATGCTCTGCCTGACACAGCCTGAAGCCAGACGTCCAGACAGACAAGGAGACAGCTGGCCGCACACCCAGCACTTCGGACACGCCATGGTCTTATGCCGTCACCTCATCCTAACCTTGGTTTTCAGATATCTGAACCTAGACATTATATCAATTCTCCACACAGCTGGGTATAGCAAGCACAAAACAGAACTCCTCCTTCCCCATGGCTGTCAAGCTTGCTCTTGGCATGGAGTCACACCTTCAGGGTGGGAGAAACCTTCATGGCCCCTGAAGCCACGCCCAAACTTGAGTGCTGCTTGGGCACAAATTCACACTGTGACCCTCAGCATGAGCCCCATGTCAAAGAAAGGCCTGTCAGGCCCTGGACCAAGAGCCCTCATATGGGGCTTGCCAAGCCCCTATGCACCCAATCCTCACCACGGTTTGAAATTTCCAGTCGCCCCGCCCGTACCTGGAGCTCTGCTCTGGAATCCCTTTCTTGGAGAGACCCATGAGCCAGACAACACGACTCCACCCTTCCCACAAAATGACCCCAAAGTCTTGGGAGCTGGGACAAATCCCCAGAGAGGGATACTCGTCCACAGTACCTGAGGCCACCGCTCCAATCCACGGCTATCCCGGACACAACATCCAGAGACAAAAGCCTGAAGGAACGCCTCCCACTCGCCCTTGTTTCAGAGGCCCAGGAGCTCCCTCTCGGGCTGTACATCCGGCCGGCCATACCCTAGGCGCCACTCATAAGCTGAGTTTGTGTATTCAGACTTCTGTGCCCACAGCCTGGACCCACACAACATCCAGGCTAGGGCCTCTGGACCAAACAGCGAAAGATTGTGCCTGCCCTCTCCAAGGAAAGTGTGCCCAATCCATTGACCACAACCCTACAGGTTAGGGAAAAGCTCCAAGGTCCCTGAGGCCATCAATAGTATAGGCCACCCTGGACTAAGAGGGGTTCTCTGACACCAGCGGAGCAACTATCTCCACTTAGACTCTCAGACAGTGTCCCCAGAGACAGAAGGTTGAAATGGACAGGCCCCCAGGCCCTAATCTGAACCTTAGCTTTGGTTTCCATGTTTCCGTTCTCAGAGGACTGTTTTCGTAGACCAGCACATGGGGCTTTTCTGAGGCACCAAACCAAACCTCTCTCATCTCCACATGGGCAGCCTTCTTACTGGGATGTATCAAACACTTCAGGTAGGAGAGTTCCGCAGGGCCACTGAACAACCAGCACATTCCAAGGTCTCCATGGACCCAAACGCACATTATGACGCATCCTCAGGAGAGGCCATTTCAACTCAGCCCGCTGGGTCGCGTGTTCCAGAGGCAGCAGATCAAACATATCTTGTCGCTAATAGCCAATGGGAATGCGAGGCATGCAGTACAGGGATCCATCCTTCGAACCCTGCTCTCCAGTCCTTCCATATGATATGTCCTGGATCCATGCAACAGGACTCGAATGTCCCGCAGAAGGAAACCTTGTGGTTTGGGGCAACCTCCAAACTCAGCGTGGGAAAACTTCCTTGGCCTCATGAGGCCCCCACTTCATGAAGGTGCCATCATGGACACATACTCCAGCCTCAGCCAACGTCTGATCCTCAGCCTGACTTCAGATGCAGGAGATTTTGATTCAGCCTCTGCAGAGTGGGCCTGCTCTGCCCTTGGCTCCAATCCTCACACTAGCTTGTGTTTTCAGACTTCCGTCCTCACACTCCTGGCCCACAAACCCTCCCTACTGGGAATTCTGGGGCCACAATGAAGCACTGTGCCTGCCTCCCAGGAGAAAAACCTTGTCTATGGCGCTGCCCAGAAACCCCAAATGAGGATCAAACTGCTTGGCCCTCGGCAACACCCCAATTGCATAGGCTACCTTAAACAGTGATGCTCTGTCGCAAATAGCCTGAGCCCAGACCTTCCAACAGACACCGACAGAGCTGGCTGCACACCCAGCACATTGGACCCGCCACTGCCTTAGGCCACCATCCATTCCCAACCTGGGTTTTCAGTCATCGGAACCTAGACCTTATCTCCAATCCCTGCACAGGGGGGAACCTGATGCACAAGTCAGAACCCCTCCTTCCCCATGGCAAGAAACCTTGCTGCTGGCAGTGAGTCAAACCTCCAGTGTAGGAGAAAACGGCATGGCCCATGAGGCCACGCCCAAGCGTGAGGGCCGCCTTGGGCACAAACACACATTGTGACCCTCAGCGTGAGTACCTTATTCAAGTAACGCCTCTCAGTGACTGGACCAAGAGCCCGCATATGTGGCTTGCCATGCCCATAGGCACCCAGGACTAACTAGATGGTGTGGATTCCAGTTGAGGGAACCCACTGCTGTGCTCTAGAGTCCCTCTCCTGGGGTGTCCCCTGTGGCAGAAAACAGTACTCTTCATTCCCACAGAATGAACACAAACACTTGGGAGCTTGGACAATCCCCCGAGAGGAAGGCTCTTCCTCGGCCTCTGAGACAACCCCTACCCTGACCGGACACTGTAAATGCAACACCCAGAGACAAAATCCTGAGTGACTGCCTGCCACTTCCCCTACTTTGATTTCCAGAGGATCTCCCCTCACGGACTAGAGATCAGGCCTGCCATTACATTGGCCCCTAGCTGAGCCAAGTTTGCTTTTTCAGACATCTGTCCCCACAGCCCTGGCAAACACAGCCTCTAGGCTGGGTCCTCTGGAGCCATAGCACAGGACCGTGCCTGCTCTCTCCTGAGAAACTGTGTCCATTCCTTTGGCCACACACCTCCAGAATATGAGAAACCTCAAGGCCTCCGAGGACATCCCACTACTGGGAGCCTCACTGGACTCACAGGGGCATTCGGACACAAGCTGAGCAGCTACATCCATGAATGCATGCACACAGATGTCAACAGAGATAGAAGGTTGAGCCGGACAGGCCTTTAGGCCGTAGTCTCAACTCTTGCTTTGGTTTCCAGGTGTCACTCCTCAGAGGCTTTGGTTCGAAGAACAGGGTATGGGGCTTTCCTGAGGCACGGAACAGAACTCCTCTCGTCTCCACATGGGAAGTTGCCTTGTTGGAGCCGTGTCAAACACCTCATGTTGGAGAATCCTGCAGAGTCCCTGAGCCACCTCCACATTCCAAGGTCTCCCAGGCCACCAAGCCACAGTAGGACTCATCTTCAGGAGAGTCCATTTCAACTCTCCCCTCTGGGTAGCTCACCCAGGAGCCCGCAGATTGAGCCTGCCTTGTCCTGACTAAAGAGTGGGAATATGAGGTGGCGTTCCCAGGCATCCATGCTTAGACACCTGCTCTCGAGTCTTTCCATATGGGGCCTCTTGGAACCATCCAATAGGACTCGACTGTCGTGCAGAAGTTAACCTTCAGTTTTGGAGCAGTTCACAAATCCCATCGTAGGCAAAACTTTCTGGCCTCATGAAGCCCCCACACCCTTCAGAAAGAGGCCATGCTGGACAAGAACTCTAGCCTGAGGCACGTCTCATAGTTGACATGACCTCAGTGCAGGAGATCTCGATTCAGCCTCTGCAGAGTGGGCCTGCCGTGCCCTCGGTCCCAAACCTCACGCTAGCTTGTGTTTTCAGACTTCCTTCCTCCCACTCCTGGCAAACAAGCCCTCTGGACTAGGAACTCCGGAACCAAAACCCAGCCCAGTGTCTGCCCAACGGAAGAAAAACGTTTCCCTGTGGGGCTCTCCAGAAAACCCAATGAGGATCAACCTGCTCGGTCCTCGATGGTACCCGAACTGGATAGGCTGCTCTGGGCACTCATGCTCTGCCTGACACAGCCTGAAGCCAGACGTCCAGACAGACAAGGAGACAGCTGGCCGCACACCCAGCACTTCGGACACGCCATGGTCTTATGCCGTCACCTCATCCTAACCTTGGTTTTCAGATATCTGAACCTAGACATTATATCAATTCTCCACACAGCTGGGTATAGCAAGCACAAAACAGAACTCCTCCTTCCCCATGGCTGTCAAGCTTGCTCTTGGCATGGAGTCACACCTTCAGGGTGGGAGAAACCTTCATGGCCCCTGAAGCCACGCCCAAACTTGAGTGCTGCTTGGGCACAAATTCACACTGTGACCCTCAGCATGAGCCCCATGTCAAAGAAAGGCCTGTCAGGCCCTGGACCAAGAGCCCTCATATGGGGCTTGCCAAGCCCCTATGCACCCAATCCTCACCACGGTTTGAAATTTCCAGTCGCCCCGCCCGTACCTGGAGCTCTGCTCTGGAATCCCTTTCTTGGAGAGACCCATGAGCCAGACAACACGACTCCACCCTTCCCACAAAATGACCCCAAAGTCTTGGGAGCTGGGACAAATCCCCAGAGAGGGATACTCGTCCACAGTACCTGAGGCCACCGCTCCAATCCACGGCTATCCCGGACACAACATCCAGAGACAAAAGCCTGAAGGAACGCCTCCCACTCGCCCTTGTTTCAGAGGCCCAGGAGCTCCCTCTCGGGCTGTACATCCGGCCGGCCATACCCTAGGCGCCACTCATAAGCTGAGTTTGTGTATTCAGACTTCTGTGCCCACAGCCTGGACCCACACAACATCCAGGCTAGGGCCTCTGGACCAAACAGCGAAAGATTGTGCCTGCCCTCTCCAAGGAAAGTGTGCCCAATCCATTGACCACAACCCTACAGGTTAGGGAAAAGCTCCAAGGTCCCTGAGGCCATCAATAGTATAGGCCACCCTGGACTAAGAGGGGTTCTCTGACACCAGCGGAGCAACTATCTCCACTTAGACTCTCAGACAGTGTCCCCAGAGACAGAAGGTTGAAATGGACAGGCCCCCAGGCCCTAATCTGAACCTTAGCTTTGGTTTCCATGTTTCCGTTCTCAGAGGACTGTTTTCGTAGACCAGCACATGGGGCTTTTCTGAGGCACCAAACCAAACCTCTCTCATCTCCACATGGGCAGCCTTCTTACTGGGATGTATCAAACACTTCAGGTAGGAGAGTTCCGCAGGGCCACTGAACAACCAGCACATTCCAAGGTCTCCATGGACCCAAACGCACATTATGACGCATCCTCAGGAGAGGCCATTTCAACTCAGCCCGCTGGGTCGCGTGTTCCAGAGGCAGCAGATCAAACATATCTTGTCGCTAATAGCCAATGGGAATGCGAGGCATGCAGTACAGGGATCCATCCTTCGAACCCTGCTCTCCAGTCCTTCCATATGATATGTCCTGGATCCATGCAACAGGACTCGAATGTCCCGCAGAAGGAAACCTTGTGGTTTGGGGCAACCTCCAAAATCAGCGTGGGAAAACTTCCTTGGCCTCATGAGGCCCCCACTTCATGAAGGTGCCATCATGGACACATACTCCAGCCTCAGCCAACGTCTGATCCTCAGCCTGACTTCAGATGCAGGAGATTTTGATTCAGCCTCTGCAGAGTGGGCCTGCTCTGCCCTTGGCTCCAATCCTCACACTAGCTTGTGTTTTCAGACTTCCGTCCTCACACTCCTGGCCCACAAACCCTCCCTACTGGGAATTCTGGGGCCACAATGAAGCACTGTGCCTGCCTCCCAGGAGAAAAACCTTGTCTATGGCGCTGCCCAGAAACCCCAAATGAGGATCAAACTGCTTGGCCCTCGGCAACACCCCAATTGCATAGGCTACCTTAAACAGTGATGCTCTGTCGCAAATAGCCTGAGCCCAGACCTTCCAACAGACACCGACAGAGCTGGCTGCACACCCAGCACATTGGACCCGCCACTGCCTTAGGCCACCATCCATTCCCAACCTGGGTTTTCAGTCATCGGAACCTAGACCTTATCTCCAATCCCTGCACAGGGGGGAACCTGATGCACAAGTCAGAACCCCTCCTTCCCCATGGCAAGAAACCTTGCTGCTGGCAGTGAGTCAAACCTCCAGTGTAGGAGAAAACGGCATGGCCCATGAGGCCACGCCCAAGCGTGAGGGCCGCCTTGGGCACAAACACACATTGTGACCCTCAGCGTGAGTACCTTATTCAAGTAACGCCTCTCAGTGACTGGACCAAGAGCCCGCATATGTGGCTTGCCATGCCCATAGGGACCCAGGACTAACTAGATGGTGTGGATTCCAGTTGAGGGAACCCACTGCTGTGCTCTAGAGTCCCTCTCCTGGGGTGTCCCCTGTGGCAGAAAACAGTACTCTTCATTCCCACAGAATGAACACAAACACTTGGGAGCTTGGACAATCCCCCGAGAGGAAGGCTCTTCCTCGGCCTCTGAGACAACCCCTACCCTGACCGGACACTGTAAATGCAACACCCAGAGACAAAATCCTGAGTGACTGCCTGCCACTTGCCCTACTTTGATTTCCAGAGGATCTCCCCTCACGGACTAGAGATCAGGCCTGCCATTACATTGGCCCCTAGCTGAGCCAAGTTTGCTTTTTCAGACATCTGTCCCCACAGCCCTGGCAAACACAGCCTCTAGGCTGGGTCCTCTGGAGCCATAGCACAGGACCGTGCCTGCTCTCTCCTGAGAAACTGTGTCCATTCCTTTGGCCACACACCTCCAGAATATGAGAAACCTCAAGGCCTCCGAGGACATCCCACTACTGGGAGCCTCACTGGACTCACAGGGGCATTCGGACACAAGCTGAGCAGCTACATCCATGAATGCATGCACACAGATATCAACAGAGATAGAAGGTTGAGCCGGACAGGCCTTTAGGCCGTAGTCTCAACTCTTGCTTTGGTTTCCAGGTGTCACTCCTCAGAGGCTTTGGTTCGAAGAACAGGGTATGGGGCTTTCCTGAGGCACGGAACAGAACTCCTCTCGTCTCCACATGGGAAGTTGCCTTGTTGGAGCCGTGTCAAACACCTCATGTTGGAGAATCCTGCAGAGTCCCTGAGCCACCTCCACATTCCAAGGTCTCCCAGGCCACCAAGCCACAGTAGGACTCATCTTCAGGAGAGTCCATTTCAACTCTCCCCTCTGGGTAGCTCACCCAGGAGCCCGCAGATTGAGCCTGCCTTGTCCTGACTAAAGAGTGGGAATATGAGGTGGCGTTCCCAGGCATCCATGCTTAGACACCTGCTCTCGAGTCTTTCCATATGGGGCCTCTTGGAACCATCCAATAGGACTCGACTGTCGTGCAGAAGGTAACCTTCAGTTTTGGAGCAGTTCACAAATCCCATCGTAGGCAAAACTTTCTGGCCTCATGAAGCCCCCACACCCTTCAGAAAGAGGCCATGCTGGACAAGAACTCTAGCCTGAGGCACGTCTCATAGTTGACATGACCTCAGTGCAGGAGATCTCGATTCAGCCTCTGCAGAGTGGGCCTGCCGTGCCCTCGGTCCCAAACCTCACGCTAGCTTGTGTTTTCAGACTTCCTTCCTCCCACTCCTGGCAAACAAGCCCTCTGGACTAGGAACTCCGGAACCAAAACCCAGCCCAGTGTCTGCCCAACGGAAGAAAAACGTTTCCCTGTGGGGCTCTCCAGAAAACCCAATGAGGATCAACCTGCTCGGTCCTCGATGGTACCCGAACTGGATAGGCTGCTCTGGGCACTCATGCTGTGCCTGACACAGCCTGAAGCCAGACGTCCAGACAGACAAGGAGACAGCTGGCCGCACACCCAGCACTTCGGACACGCCATGGTCTTATGCCGTCACCTCATCCTAACCTTGGTTTTCAGATATCTGAACCTAGACATTATATCAATTCTCCACACAGCTGGGTATAGCAAGCACAAAACAGAACTCCTCCTTCCCCATGGCTGTCAAGCTTGCTCTTGGCATGGAGTCACACCTTCAGGGTGGGAGAAACCTTCATGGCCCCTGAAGCCACGCCCAAACTTGAGTGCTGCTTGGGCACAAATTCACACTGTGACCCTCAGCATGAGCCCCATGTCAAAGAAAGGCCTGTCAGGCCCTGGACCAAGAGCCCTCATATGGGGCTTGCCAAGCCCCTATGCACCCAATCCTCACCACGGTTTGAAATTTCCAGTCGCCCCGCCCGTACCTGGAGCTCTGCTCTGGAATCCCTTTCTTGGAGAGACCCATGAGCCAGACAACACGACTCCACCCTTCCCACAAAATGACCCCAAAGTCTTGGGAGCTGGGACAAATCCCCAGAGAGGGATACTCGTCCACAGTACCTGAGGCCACCGCTCCAATCCACGGCTATCCCGGACACAACATCCAGAGACAAAAGCCTGAAGGAACGCCTCCCACTCGCCCTTGTTTCAGAGGCCCAGGAGCTCCCTCTCGGGCTGTACATCCGGCCGGCCATACCCTAGGCGCCACTCATAAGCTGAGTTTGTGTATTCAGACTTCTGTGCCCACAGCCTGGACCCACACAACATCCAGGCTAGGGCCTCTGGACCAAACAGCGAAAGATTGTGCCTGCCCTCTCCAAGGAAAGTGTGCCCAATCCATTGACCACAACCCTACAGGTTAGGGAAAAGCTCCAAGGTCCCTGAGGCCATCAATATTATAGGCCACCCTGGACTAAGAGGGGTTCTCTGACACCAGCGGAGCAACTATCTCCACTTAGACTCTCAGACAGTGTCCCCAGAGACAGAAGGTTGAAATGGACAGGCCCCCAGGCCCTAATCTGAACCTTAGCTTTGGTTTCCATGTTTCCGTTCTCAGAGGACTGTTTTCGTAGACCAGCACATGGGGCTTTTCTGAGGCACCAAACCAAACATCTCTCATCTCCACATGGGCAGCCTTCTTACTGGGATGTATCAAACACTTCAGGTAGGAGAGTTCCGCAGGGCCACTGAACAACCAGCACATTCCAAGGTCTCCATGGACCCAAACGCACATTATGACGCATCCTCAGGAGAGGCCATTTCAACTCAGCCCGCTGGGTCGCGTGTTCCAGAGGCAGCAGATCAAACATATCTTGTCGCTAATAGCCAATGGGAATGCGAGGCATGCAGTACAGGGATCCATCCTTCGAACCCTGCTCTCCAGTCCTTCCATATGATATGTCCTGGAGCCATGCAACAGGACTCGAATGTCCCGCAGAAGGAAACCTTGTGGTTTGGGGCAACCTCCAAAATCAGCGTGGGAAAACTTCCTTGGCCTCATGAGGCCCCCACTTCATGAAGGTGCCATCATGGACACATACTCCAGCCTCAGACAACGTCTGATCCTCAGCCTGACTTCAGATGCAGGAGATTTTGATTCAGCCTCTGCAGAGTGGGCCTGCTCTGCCCTTGGCTCCAATCCTCACACTAGCTTGTGTTTTCAGACTTCCGTCCTCACACTCCTGGCCCACAAACCCTCCCTACTGGGAATTCTGGGGCCACAATGAAGCACTGTGCCTGCCTCCCAGGAGAAAAACCTTGTCTATGGCGCTGCCAAGAAACCCCAAATGAGGATCAAACTGCTTGGCCCTCGGCAACACCCCAATTGCATAGGCTACCTTAAACAGTGATGCTCTGTCGCAAATAGCCTGAGCCCAGACCTTCCAACAGACACCGACACAGCTGGCTGCACACCCAGCACATTGGACCCGCCACTGCCTTAGGCCACCATCCATTCCCAACCTGGGTTTTCAGTCATCGGAACCTAGACCTTATCTCCAATCCCTGCACAGGGGGGAACCTGATGCACAAGTCAGAACCCCTCCTTCCCCATGGCAAGAAACCTTGCTGCTGGCAGTGAGTCAAACCTCCAGTGTAGGAGAAAACGGCATGGCCCATGAGGCCACGCCCAAGCGTGAGGGCCGCCTTGGGCACAAACACACATTGTGACCCTCAGCGTGAGTACCTTATTCAAGTAACGCCTCTCAGTGACTGGACCAAGAGCCCGCATATGTGGCTTGCCATGCCCATAGGCACCCAGGACTAACTAGATGGTGTGGATTCCAGTTGAGGGAACCCACTGCTGTGCTCTAGAGTCCCTCTCCTGGGGTGTCCCCTGTGGCAGAAAACAGTACTCTTCATTCCCACAGAATGAACACAAACACTTGGGAGCTTGGACAATCCCCCGAGAGGAAGGCTCTTCCTCGGCCTCTGAGACAACCCCTACCCTGACCGGACACTGTAAATGCAACACCCAGAGACAAAATCCTGAGTGACTGCCTCCCACTTGCCCTACTTTGATTTCCAGAGGATCTCCCCTCACGGACTAGAGATCAGGCCTGCCATTACATTGGCCCCTAGCTGAGCCAAGTTTGCTTTTTCAGACATCTGTCCCCACAGCCCTGGCAAACACAGCCTCTAGGCTGGGTCCTCTGGAGCCATAGCACAGGACCGTGCCTGCTCTCTCCTGGGAAACTGTGTCCATTCCTTTGGCCACACACCTCCAGAATATGAGAAACCTCAAGGCCTCCGAGGACATCCCACTACTGGGAGCCTCACTGGACTCACAGGGGCATTCGGACACAAGCTGAGCAGCTACATCCATGAATGCATGCACACAGATGTCAACAGAGATAGAAGGTTGAGCCGGACAGGCCTTTAGGCCGTAGTCTCAACTCTTGCTTTGGTTTCCAGGTGTCACTCCTCAGAGGCTTTGGTTCGAAGAACAGGGTATGGGGCTTTCCTGAGGCACGGAACAGAACTCCTCTCGTCTCCACATGGGAAGTTTCCTTGTTGGAGCCGTGTCAAACACCTCATGTTGGAGAATCCTGCAGAGTCCCTGAGCCACCTCCACATTCCAAGGTCTCCCAGGCCACCAAGCCACAGTAGGACTCATCTTCAGGAGAGTCCATTTCAACTCTCCCCTCTGGGTAGCTCACCCAGGAGCCCGCAGATTGAGCCTGCCTTGTCCTGACTAAAGAGTGGGAATATGAGGTGGCGTTCCCAGGCATCCATGCTTAGACACCTGCTCTCGAGTCTTTCCATATGGGGCCTCTTGGAACCATCCAATAGGACTCGACTGTCGTGCAGAAGGTAACCTTCAGTTTTGGAGCAGTTCACAAATCCCATCGTAGGCAAAACTTTCTGGCCTCATGAAGCCCCCACACCCTTCAGAAAGAGGCCATGCTGGACAAGAACTCTAGCCTGAGGCACGTCTCATAGTTGACATGACCTCAGTGCAGGAGATCTCGATTCAGCCTCTGCAGAGTGGGCCTGCCGTGCCCTCGGTCCCAAACCTCACGCTAGCTTGTGTTTTCAGACTTCCTTCCTCCCACTCCTGGCAAACAAGCCCTCTGGACTAGGAACTCCGGAACCAAAACCCAGCCCAGTGTCTGCCCAACGGAAGAAAAACGTTTCCCTGTGGGGCTCTCCAGAAAACCCAATGAGGATCAACCTGCTCGGTCCTCGATGGTACCCGAACTGGATAGGCTGCTCTGGGCACTCATGCTCTGCCTGACACAGCCTGAAGCCAGACGTCCAGACAGACAAGGAGACAGCTGGCCGCACACCCAGCACTTCGGACACGCCATGGTCTTATGCCGTCACCTCATCCTAACCTTGGTTTTCAGATATCTGAACCTAGACATTATATCAATTCTCCACACAGCTGGGTATAGCAAGCACAAAACAGAACTCCTCCTTCCCCATGGCTGTCAAGCTTGCTCTTGGCATGGAGTCACACCTTCAGGGTGGGAGAAACCTTCATGGCCCCTGAAGCCACGCCCAAACTTGAGTGCTGCTTGGGCACAAATTCACACTGTGACCCTCAGCATGAGCCCCATGTCAAAGAAAGGCCTGTCAGGCCCTGGACCAAGAGCCCTCATATGGGGCTTGCCAAGCCCCTATGCACCCAATCCTCACCACGGTTTGAAATTTCCAGTCGCCCCGCCCGTACCTGGAGCTCTGCTCTGGAATCCCTTTCTTGGAGAGACCCATGAGCCAGACAACACGACTCCACCCTTCCCACAAAATGACCCCAAACTCTTGGGAGCTGGGACAAATCCCCAGAGAGGGATACTCGTCCACAGTACCTGAGGCCACCGCTCCAATCCACGGCTATCCCGGACACAACATCCAGAGACAAAAGCCTGAAGGAACGCCTCCCACTCGCCCTTGTTTCAGAGGCCCAGGAGCTCCCTCTCGGGCTGTACATCCGGCCGGCCATACCCTAGGCGCCACTCATAAGCTGAGTTTGTATATTCAGACTTCTGTGCCCACAGCCTGGACCCACACAACATCCAGGCTAGGGCCTCTGGACCAAACAGCGAAAGATTGTGCCTGCCCTCTCCAAGGAAAGTGTGCCCAATCCATTGACCACAACCCTACAGGTTAGGGAAAAGCTCCAAGGTCCCTGAGGCCATCAATAGTATAGGCCACCCTGGACTAAGAGGGGTTCTCTGACACCAGCGGAGCAACTATCTCCACTTAGACTCTCAGACAGTGTCCCCAGAGACAGAAGGTTGAAATGGACAGGCCCCCAGGCCCTAATCTGAACCTTAGCTTTGGTTTCCATGTTTCCGTTCTCAGAGGACTGTTTTCGTAGACCAGCACATGGGGCTTTTCTGAGGCACCAAACCAAACATCTCTCATCTCCACATGGGCAGCCTTCTTACTGGGATTTATTAAACACTTCAGGTAGGAGAGTTCCGCAGGGCCACTGAACAACCAGCACATTCCAAGGTCTCCATGGACCCAAACGCACATTATGACGCATCCTCAGGAGAGGCCATTTCAACTCAGCCCGCTGGGTCGCGTGTTCCAGAGGCAGCAGATCAAACATATCTTGTCGCTAATAGCCAATGGGAATGCGAGGCATGCAGTACAGGGATCCATCCTTCGAACCCTGCTCTCCAGTCCTTCCATATGATATGTCCTGGAGCCATGCAACAGGACTCGAATGTCCCGCAGAAGGAAACCTTGTGGTTTGGGGCAACCTCCAAACTCAGCGTGGGAAAACTTCCTTGGCCTCATGAGGCCCCCACTTCATGAAGGTGCCATCATGGACACATACTCCAGCCTCATCCAACGTCTGATCCTCAGCCTGACTTCAGATGCAGGAGATTTTGATTCAGCCTCTGCAGAGTGGGCCTGCTCTGCCCTTGGCTCCCATCCTCACACTAGCTTGTGTTTTCAGACTTCCGTCCTCACACTCCTGGCCCACAAACCCTCCCTACTGGGAATTCTGGGGCCACAATGAAGCACTGTGCCTGCCTCCCAGGAGAAAAACCTTGTCTATGGCGCTGCCCAGAAACCCCAAATGAGGATCAAACTGCTTGGCCCTCGGCAACACCCCAATTGCATAGGCTACCTTAAACATTGATGCTCTGTCGCAAATAGCCTGAGCCCAGACCTTCCAACAGACACCGACACAGCTGGCTGCACACCCAGCACATTGGACCCGCCACTGCCTTAGGCCACCATCCATTCCCAACCTGGGTTTTCAGTCATCGGAACCTAGACCTTATCTCCAATCCCTGCACAGGGGGGAACCTGATGCACAAGTCAGAACCCCTCCTTCCCCATGGCAAGAAACCTTGCTGCTGGCAGTGAGTCAAACCTCCAGTGTAGGAGAAAACGGCATGGCCCATGAGGCCACGCCCAAGCGTGAGGGCCGCCTTGGGCACAAACACACATTGTGACCCTCAGCGTGAGTACCTTATTCAAGTAACGCCTCTCAGTGACTGGACCAAGAGCCCGCATATGTGGCTTGCCATGCCCATAGGCACCCAGGACTAACTAGATGGTGTGGATTCCAGTTGAGGGAACCCACTGCTGTGCTCTAGAGTCCCTCTCCCGGGGTGTCCCCTGTGGCAGAAAACAGTACTCTTCATTCCCACAGAATGAACACAAACACTTGGGAGCTTGGACAATCCCCCGAGAGGAAGGCTCTTCCTCGGCCTCTGAGACAACCCCTACCCTGACCGGACACTGTAAATGCAACACCCAGAGACAAAATCCTGAGTGACTGCCTGCCACTTGCCCTACTTTGATTTCCAGAGGATCTCCCCTCACGGACTAGAGATCAGGCCTGCCATTACATTGGCCCCTAGCTAAGCCAAGTTTGCTTTTTCAGACATCTGTCCCCACAGCCCTGGCAAACACAGCCTCTAGGCTGGGTCCTCTGGAGCCATAGCACAGGACCGTGCCTGCTCTCTCCTGGGAAACTGTGTCCATTCCTTTGGCCACACACCTCCAGAATATGAGAAACCTCAAGGCCTCCGAGGACATCCCACTACTGGGAGCCTCACTGGACTCACAGGGGCATTCGGACACAAGCTGAGCAGCTACATCCATGAATGCATGCACACAGATGTCAACAGAGATAGAAGGTTGAGCCGGACAGGCCTTTAGGCCGTAGTCTCAACTCTTGCTTTGGTTTCCAGGTGTCACTCCTCAGAGGCTTTGGTTCGAAGAACAGGGTATGGGGCTTTCCTGAGGCACGGAACAGAACTCCTCTCGTCTCCACATGGGAAGTTGCCTTGTTGGAGCCGTGTCAAACACCTCATGTTGGAGAATCCTGCAGAGTCCCTGCGCCACCTCCACATTCCAAGGTCTCCCAGGCCACCAAGCCACAGTAGGACTCATCTTCAGCAGAGTCCATTTCAACTCTCCCCTCTGGGTAGCTCACCCAGGAGCCCGCAGATTGAGCCTGCCTTGTCCTGACTAAAGAGTGGGAATATGAGGTGGCGTTCCCAGGCATCCATGCTTAGACACCTGCTCTCGAGTCTTTCCATATGGGGCCTCTTGGAACCATCCAATAGGACTCGACTGTCGTGCAGAAGGTAACCTTCAGTTTTGGAGCAGTTCACAAATCCCATCGTAGGCAAAACTTTCTGGCCTCATGAAGCCCCCACACCCTTCAGAAAGAGGCCATGCTGGACAAGAACTCTAGCCTGAGGCACGTCTCATAGTTGACATGACCTCAGTGCAGGAGATCTCGATTCAGCCTCTGCAGAGTGGGCCTGCCGTGCCCTCGGTCCCAAACCTCACGCTAGCTTGTGTTTTCAGACTTCCTTCCTCCCACTCCTGGCAAACAAGCCCTCTGGACTAGGAACTCCGGAACCAAAACCCAGCCCAGTGTCTGCCCAACGGAAGAAAAACGTTTCCCTGTGGGGCTCTCCAGAAAACCCAATGAGGATCAACCTGCTCGGTCCTCGATGGTACCCGAACTGGATAGGCTGCTCTGGGCACTCATGCTCTGCCTGACACAGCCTGAAGCCAGACGTCCAGACAGACAAGGAGACAGCTGGCCGCACACCCAGCACTTCGGACACGCCATGGTCTTATGCCGTCACCTCATCCTAACCTTGGTTTTCAGATATCTGAACCTAGACATTATATCAATTCTCCACACAGCTGGGTATAGCAAGCACAAAACAGAACTCCTCCTTCCCCATGGCTGTCAAGCTTGCTCTTGGCATGGAGTCACACCTTCAGGGTGGGAGAAACCTTCATGGCCCCTGAAGCCACGCCCAAACTTGAGTGCTGCTTGGGCACAAATTCACACTGTGACCCTCAGCATGAGCCCCATGTCAAAGAAAGGCCTGTCAGGCCCTGGACCAAGAGCCCTCATATGGGGCTTGCCAAGCCCCTATGCACCCAATCCTCACCACGGTTTGAAATTTCCAGTCGCCCTGCCCGTACCTGGAGCTCTGCTCTGGAATCCCTTTCTTGGAGAGACCCATGAGCCAGACAACACGACTCCACCCTTCCCACAAAATGACCCCAAAGTCTTGGGAGCTGGGACAAATCCCCAGAGAGGGATACTCGTCCACAGTACCTGAGGCCACCGCTCCAATCCACGGCTATCCCGGACACAACATCCAGAGACAAAAGCCTGAAGGAACGCCTCCCACTCGCCCTTGTTTCAGAGGCCCAGGAGCTCCCTCTCGGGCTGTACATCCGGCCGGCCATACCCTAGGCGCCACTCATAAGCTGAGTTTGTGTATTCAGACTTCTGTGCCCACAGCCTGGACCCACACAACATCCAGGCTAGGGCCTCTGGACCAAACAGCGAAAGATTGTGCCTGCCCTCTCCAAGGAAAGTGTGCCCAATCCATTGACCACAACCCTACAGGTTAGGGAAAAGCTCCAAGGTCCCTGAGGCCATCAATAGTATAGGCCACCCTGGACTAAGAGGGGTTCTCTGACACCAGCGGAGCAACTATCTCCACTTAGACTCTCAGACAGTGTCCCCAGAGACAGAAGGTTGAAATGGACAGGCCCCCAGGCCCTAATCTGAACCTTAGCTTTGGTTTCCATGTTTCCGTTCTCAGAGGACTGTTTTCGTAGACCAGCACATGGGGCTTTTCTGAGGCACCAAACCAAACCTCTCTCATCTCCACATGGGCAGCCTTCTTACTGGGATGTATCAAACACTTCAGGTAGGAGAGTTCCGCAGGGCCACTGAACAACCAGCACATTCCAAGGTCTCCATGGACCCAAACGCACATTATGACGCATCCTCAGGAGAGGCCATTTCAACTCAGCCCGCTGGGTCGCGTGTTCCAGAGGCAGCAGATCAAACATATCTTGTCGCTAATAGCCAATGGGAATGCGAGGCATGCAGTACAGGGATCCATCCTTCGAACCCTGCTCTCCAGTCCTTCCATATGATATGTCCTGGAGCCATGCAACAGGACTCGAATGTCCCGCAGAAGGAAACCTTGTGGTTTGGGGCAACCTCCAAACTCAGCGTGGGAAAACTTCCTTGGCCTCATGAGGCCCCCACTTCATGAAGGTGCCATCATGGACACATACTCCAGCCTCAGCCAACGTCTGATCCTCAGCCTGACTTCAGATGCAGGAGATTTTGATTCAGCCTCTGCAGAGTGGGCCTGCTCTGCCCTTGGCTCCCATCCTCACACTAGCTTGTGTTTTCAGACTTCCGTCCTCACACTCCTGGCCCACAAACCCTCCCTACTGGGAATTCTGGGGCCACAATGAAGCACTGTGCCTGCCTCCCAGGAGATAAACCTTGTCTATGGCGCTGCCCAGAAACCCCAAATGAGGATCAAACTGCTTGGCCCTCGGCAACACCCCAATTGCATAGGCTACCTTAAACAGTGATGCTCTGTCGCAAATAGCCTGAGCCCAGACCTTCCAACAGACACCGACACAGCTGGCTGCACACCCAGCACATTGGACCCGCCACTGCCTTAGGCCACCATCCATTCCCAACCTGGGTTTTCAGTCATCGGAACCTAGACCTTATCTCCAATCCCTGCACAGGGGGGAACCTGATGCACAAGTCAGAACCCCTCCTTCCCCATGGCAAGAAACCTTGCTGCTGGCAGTGAGTCAAACCTCCAGTGTAGGAGAAAACGGCATGGCCCATGAGGCCACGCCCAAGCGTGAGGGCCGCCTTGGGCACAAACACACATTGTGACCCTCAGCGTGAGTACCTTATTCAAGTAACGCCTCTCAGTGACTGGACCAAGAGCCCGCATATGTGGCTTGCCATGCCCATAGGCACCCAGGACTAACTAGATGGTGTGGATTCCAGTTGAGGGAACCCACTGCTGTGCTCTAGAGTCCCTCTCCTGGGGTGTCCCCTGTGGCAGAAAACAGTACTCTTCATTCCCACAGAATGAACACAAACACTTGGGAGCTTGGACAATCCCCCGAGAGGAAGGCTCTTCCTCGGCCTCTGAGACAACCCCTACCCTGACCGGACACTGTAAATGCAACACCAGAGACAAAATCCTGAGTGACTGCCTGCCACTTGCCCTACTTTGATTTCCAGAGGATCTCCCCTCACGGACTAGAGATCAGGCCTGCCATTACATTGGCCCCTAGCTGAGCCAAGTTTGCTTTTTCAGACATCTGTCCCCACAGCCCTGGCAAACACAGCCTCTAGGCTGGGTCCTCTGGAGCCATAGCACAGGACCGTGCCTGCTCTCTCCTGGGAAACTGTGTCCATTCCTTTGGCCACACACCTCCAGAATATGAGAAACCTCAAGGCCTCCGAGGACATCCCACTACTGGGAGACTCACTGGACTCACAGGGGCATTCGGACACAAGCTGAGCAGCTACATCCATGAATGCATGCACACAGATGTCAACAGAGATAGAAGGTTGAGCCGGACAGGCCTTTAGGCCGTAGTCTCAACTCTTGCTTTGGTTTCCAGGTGTCACTCCTCAGAGGCTTTGGTTCGAAGAACAGGGTATGGGGCTTTCCTGAGGCACGGAACAGAACTCCTCTCGTCTCCACATGGGAAGTTTCCTTGTTGGAGCCGTGTCAAACACCTCATGTTGAGGAATCCTGCAGAGTCCCTGAGCCACCTCCACATTCCAAGGTCTCCCAGGCCACCAAGCCACAGTAGGACTCATCTTCAGGAGAGTCCATTTCAACTCTCCCCTCTGGGTAGCTCACCCAGGAGCCCGCAGATTGAGCCTGCCTTGTCCTGACTAAAGAGTGGGAATATGAGGTGGCGTTCCCAGGCATCCATGCTTAGACACCTGCTCTCGAGTCTTTCCATATGGGGCCTCTTGGAACCATCCAATAGGACTCGACTGTCGTGCAGAAGGTAACCTTCAGTTTTGGAGCAGTTCACAAATCCCATCGTAGGCAAAACTTTCTGGCCTCATGAAGCCCCCACACCCTTCAGGAAGAGGCCATGCTGGACAAGAACTCTAGCCTGAGGCACGTCTCATAGTTGACATGACCTCAGTGCAGGAGATCTCGATTCAGCCTCTGCAGAGTGGGCCTGCCGTGCCCTCGGTCCCAAACCTCACGCTAGCTTGTGTTTTCAGACTTCCTTCCTCCCACTCCTGGCAAACAAGCCCTCTGGACTAGGAACTCCGGAACCAAAACCCAGCCCAGTGTCTGCCCAATGGAAGAAAAACGTTTCCCTGTGGGGCTCTCCAGAAAACCCAATGAGGATCAACCTGCTCGGTCCTCGATGGTACCCGAACTGGATAGGCTGCTCTGGGCACTCATGCTCTGCCTGACACAGCCTGAAGCCAGACGTCCAGACAGACAAGGAGACAGCTGGCCGCACACCCAGCACTTCGGACACGCCATGGTCTTATGCCGTCACCTCATCCTAACCTTGGTTTTCAGATATCTGAACCTAGACATTATATCAATTCTCCACACAGCTGGGTATAGCAAGCACAAAACAGAACTCCTCCTTCCCCATGGCTGTCAAGCTTGCTCTTGGCATGGAGTCACACCTTCAGGGTGGGAGAAACCTTCATGGCCCCTGAAGCCACGCCCAAACTTGAGTGCTGCTTGGGCACAAATTCACACTGTGACCCTCAGCATGAGCCCCATGTCAAAGAAAGACCTGTCAGGCCCTGGACCAAGAGCCCTCATATGGGGCTTGCCAAGCCCCTATGGACCCAATCCTCACCACGGTTTGAAATTTCCAGTCGCCCCGCCCGTACCTGGAGCTCTGCTCTGGAATCCCTTTCTTGGAGAGACCCATGAGCCAGACAAAACGACTCCACCCTTCCCACAAAATGACCCCAAAGTCTTGGGAGCTGGGACAAATCCCCAGAGAGGGATACTCGTCCACAGTACCTGAGGCCACCGCTCCAATCCACGGCTATCCCGGACACAACATCCAGAGACAAAAGCCTGAAGGAACGCCTCCCACTCGCCCTTGTTTCAGAGGCCCAGGAGCTCCCTCTCGGGCTGTACATCCGGCCGGCCATACCCTAGGCGCCACTCATAAGCTGAGTTTGTGTATTCAGACTTCTGTGCCCACAGCCTGGACCCACACAACATCCAGGCTAGGGCCTCTGGACCAAACAGCGAAAGATTGTGCCTGCCCTATCCAAGGAAAGTGTGCCCAATCCATTGACCACAACCCTACAGGTTAGGGTAAAGCTCCAAGGTCCCTGAGGCCATCAATAGTATAGGCCACCCTGGACTAAGAGGGGTTCTCTGACACCAGCGGAGCAACTATCTCCACTTAGACTCTCAGACAGTGTCCCCAGAGACAGAAGGTTGAAATGGACAGGCCCCCAGGCCCTAATCTGAACCTTAGCTTTGGTTTCCATGTTTCCGTTCTCAGAGGACTGTTTTCGTAGACCAGCACATGGGGCTTTTCTGAGGCACCAAACCAAACCTCTCTCATCTCCACATGGGCAGCCTTCTTACTGGGATGTATCAAACACTTCAGGTAGGAGAGTTCCGCAGGGCCACTGAACAACCAGCACATTCCAAGGTCTCCATGGACCCAAACGCACATTATGACGCATCCTCAGGAGAGGCCATTTCAACTCAGCCCGCTTGGTCGCGTGTTCCAGAGGCAGCAGATCAAACATATCTTGTCGCTAATAGCCAATGGGAATGCGAGGCATGCAGTACAGGGATCCATCCTTCGAACCCTGCTCTCCAGTCCTTCCATATGATATGTCCTGGAGCCATGCAACAGGACTCGAATGTCCCGCAGAAGGAAACCTTGTGGTTTGGGGCAACCTCCAAACTCAGCGTGGGAAAACTTCCTTGGCCTCATGAGGCCCCCACTTCATGAAGGTGCCATCATGGACACATACTCCAGCCTCAGCCAACGTCTGATCCTCAGCCTGACTTCAGATGCAGGAGATTTTGATTCAGCCTCTGCAGAGTGGGCCTGCTCTGCCCTTGGCTCCAATCCTCACACTAGCTTGTGTTTTCAGACTTCCGTCCTCACACTCCTGGCCCACAAACCCTCCCTACTGGGAATTCTGGGGCCACAATGAAGCACTGTGCCTGCCTCCCAGGAGAAAAACCTTGTCTATGGCGCTGCCCAGAAACCCCAAATGAGGATCAAACTGCTTGGCCCTCGGCAACACCCCAATTGCATAGGCTACCTTAAACAGTGATGCTCTGTCGCAAATAGCCTGAGCCCAGACCTTCCAACAGACACCGACACAGCTGGCTGCACACCCAGCACATTGGACCCGCCACTGCCTTAGGCCACCATCCATTCCCAACCTGGGTTTTCAGTCATCGGAACCTAGACCTTATCTCCAATCCCTGCACAGGGGGGAACCTGATGCACAAGTCAGAACCCCTCCTTCCCCATGGCAAGAAACCTTGCTGCTGGCAGTGAGTCAAACCTCCAGTGTAGGAGAAAACGGCATGGCCCATGAGGCCACGCCCAAGCGTGAGGGCCGCCTTGGGCACAAACACACATTGTGACCCTCAGCGTGAGTACCTTATTCAAGTAACGCCTCTCAGTGACTGGACCAAGAGCCCGCATATGTGGCTTGCCATGCCCATAGGCACCCAGGACTAACTAGATGGTGTGGATTCCAGTTGAGGGAACCCACTGCTGTGCTCTAGAGTCCCTCTCCTGGGGTGTCCCCTGTGGCAGAAAACAGTACTCTTCATTCCCACAGAATGAACACAAACACTTGGGAGCTTGGACAATCCCCCGAGAGGAAGGCTCTTCCTCGGCCTCTGAGACAACCCCTACCCTGACCGGACACTGTAAACGCAACACCCAGAGACAAAATCCTGAGTGACTGCCTGCCACTTGCCCTACTTTGATTTCCAGAGGATCTCCCCTCACGGACTAGAGATCAGGCCTGCCATTACATTGGCCCCTAGCTGAGCCAAGTTTGCTTTTTCAGACATCTGTCCCCACAGCCCTGGCAAACACAGCCTCTAGGCTGGGTCCTCTGGAGCCATAGCACAGGACCGTGCCTGCTCTCTCCTGGGAAACTGTGTCCATTCCTTTGGCCACACACCTCCAGAATATGAGAAACCTCAAGGCCTCCGAGGACATCCCAATACTGGGAGCCTCACTGGACTCACAGGGGCATTCGGACACAAGCTGAGCAGCTACATCCATGAATGCATGCACACAGATGTCAACAGAGATAGAAGGTTGAGCCGGACAGGCCTTTAGGCCGTAGTCTCAACTCTTGCTTTGGTTTCCAGGTGTCACTCCTCAGAGGCTTTGGTTCGAAGAACAGGGTATGGGGCTTTCCTGAGGCACGGAACAGAACTCCTCTCGTCTCCACATGGGAAGTTTCCTTGTTGGAGCCGTGTCAAACACCTCATGTTGGAGAATCCTGCAGAGTCCCTGAGCCACCTCCACATTCCAAGGTCTCCCAGGCCACCAAGCCACAGTAGGACTCATCTTCAGGAGAGTCCATTTCAACTCTCCCCTCTGGGTAGCTCACCCAGGAGCCCGCAGATTGAGCCTGCCTTGTCCTGACTAAAGAGTGGGAATATGAGGTGGCGTTCCCAGGCATCCATGCTTAGACACCTGCTCTCGAGTCTTTCCATATGGGGCCTCTTGGAACCATCCAATAGGACTCGACTGTCGTGCAGAAGGTAACCTTCAGTTTTGGAGCAGTTCACAAATCCCATCGTAGGCAAAACTTTCTGGCCTCATGAAGCCCCCACACCCTTCAGGAAGAGGCCATGCTGGACAAGAACTCTAGCCTGAGGCACGTCTCATAGTTGACATGACCTCAGTGCAGGAGATCTCGATTCAGCCTCTGCAGAGTGGGCCTGCCGTGCCCTCGGTCCCAAACCTCACGCTAGCTTGTGTTTTCAGACTTCCTTCCTCCCACTCCTGGCAAACAAGCCCTCTGGACTAGGAACTCCGGAACCAAAACCCAGCCCAGTGTCTGCCCAACGGAAGAAAAACGTTTCCCTGTGGGGCTCTCCAGAAAACCCAATGAGGATCAACCTGCTCGGTCCTCGATGGTACCCGAACTGGATAGGCTGCTCTGGGCACTCATGCTCTGCCTGACACAGCCTGAAGCCAGACGTCCAGACAGACAAGGAGACAGCTGGCCGCACACCCAGCACTTCGGACACGCCATGGTCTTATGCCGTCACCTCATCCTAACCTTGGTTTTCAGATATCTGAACCTAGACATTATATCAATTCTCCACACAGCTGGGTATAGCAAGCACAAAACAGAACTCCTCCTTCCCCATGGCTGTCAAGCTTGCTCTTGGCATGGACTCACACCTTCAGGGTGGGAGAAACCTTCATGGCCCCTGAAGCCACGCCCAAACTTGAGTGCTGCTTGGGCACAAATTCACACTGTGACCCTCAGCATGAGCCCCATGTCAAAGAAAGGCCTGTCAGGCCCTGGACCAAGAGCCCTCATATGGGGCTTGCCAAGCCCCTATTCACCCAATCCTCACCACGGTTTGAAATTTCCAGTCGCCCCGCCCGTACCTGGAGCTCTGCTCTGGAATCCCTTTCTTGGAGAGACCCATGAGCCAGACAACACGACTCCACCCTTCCCACAAAATGACCCCAAACTCTTGGGACCTGGGACAAATCCCCAGAGAGGGATACTCGTCCACAGTACCTGAGGCCACCGCTCCAATCCACGGCTATCCCGGACACAACATCCAGAGACAAAAGCCTGAAGGAACGCCTCCCACTCGCCCTTGTTTCAGAGGCCCAGGAGCTCCCTCTCGGGCTGTACATCCGGCCGGCCATACCCTAGGCGCCACTCATAAGCTGAGTTTGTGTATTCAGACTTCTGTGCCCACAGCCTGGACCCACACAACATCCAGGCTAGGGCCTCTGGACCAAACAGCGAAAGATTGTGCCTGCCCTCTCCAAGGAAAGTGTGCCCAATCCATTGACCACAACCCTACAGGTTAGGGAAAAGCTCCAAGGTCCCTGAGGCCATCAATAGTATAGGCCACCCTGGACTAAGAGGGGTTCTCTGACACCAGCGGAGCAACTATCTCCACTTAGACTCTCAGACAGTGTCCCCAGAGACAGAAGGTTGAAATGGACAGGCCCCCAGGCCCTAATCTGAACCTTAGCTTTGGTTTCCATGTTTCCGTTCTCAGAGGACTGTTTTCGTAGACCAGCACATGGGGCTTTTCTGAGGCACCAAACCAAACCTCTCTCATCTCCACATGGGCAGCCTTCTTACTGGGATGTATCAAACACTTCAGGTAGGAGAGTTCCGCAGGGCCACTGAACAACCAGCACATTCCAAGGTCTCCATGGACCCAAACGCACATTATGACGCATCCTCAGGAGAGGCCATTTCAACTCAGCCCGCTGGGTCGCGTGTTCCAGAGGCAGCAGATCAAACATATCTTGTCGCTAATAGCCAATGGGAATGCGAGGCATGCAGTACAGGGATCCATCCTTCGAACCCTGCTCTCCAGTCCTTCCATATGATATGTCCTGGAGCCATGCAACAGGACTCGAATGTCCCGCAGAAGGAAACCTTGTGGTTTGGGGCAACCTCCAAACTCAGCGTGGGAAAACTTCCTTGGCCTCATGAGGCCCCCACTTCATGAAGGTGCCATCATGGACACATACTCCAGCCTCAGCCAACGTCTGATCCTCAGCCTGACTTCAGATGCAGGAGATTTTGATTCAGCCTCTGCAGAGTGGGCCTGCTCTGCCCTTGGCTCCAATCCTCACACTAGCTTGTGTTTTCAGACTTCCGTCCTCACACTCCTGGCCCACAAACCCTCCCTACTGGGAATTCTGGGGCCACAATGAAGCACTGTGCCTGCCTCCCAGGAGAAAAACCTTGTCTATGGCGCTGCCCAGAAACCCCAAATGAGGATCAAACTGCTTGGCCCTCGGCAACACCCCAATTGCATAGGCTACCTTAAACAGTGATGCTCTGTCGCAAATAGCCTGAGCCCAGACCTTCCAACAGACACCGACACAGCTGGCTGCACACCCAGCACATTGGACCCGCCACTGCCTTAGGCCACCATCCATTCCCAACCTGGGTTTTCAGTCATCGGAACCTAGACCTTAGCTCCAATCCCTGCACAGGGGGGAACCTGATGCACAAGTCAGAACCCCTCCTTCCCCATGGCAAGAAACCTTGCTGCTGGCAGTGAGTCAAACCTCCAGTGTAGGAGAAAACGGCATGGCCCATGAGGCCACGCCCAAGCGTGAGGGCCGCCTTGGGCACAAACACACATTGTGACCCTCAGCGTGAGTACCTTATTCAAGTAACGCCTCTCAGTGACTGGACCAAGAGCCCGCATATGTGGCTTGCCATGCCCACAGGCACCCAGGAATAACTAGATGGTGTGGATTCCAGTTGAGGGAACCCACTGCTGTGCTCTAGAGTCCCTCTACTGGGGTGTCCCCTGTGGCAGAAAACAGTACTCTTCATTCCCACAGAATGAACACAAACACTTGGGAGCTTGGACAATCCCCCGAGAGGAAGGCTCTTCCTCGGCCTCTGAGACAACCCCTACCCTGACCGGACACTGTAAACGCAACACCCAGAGACAAAATCCTGAGTGACTGCCTGCCACTTGCCCTACTTTGATTTCCAGAGGATCTCCCCTCACGGACTAGAGATCAGGCCTGCCATTACATTGGCCCCTAGCTGAGCCAAGTTTGCTTTTTCAGACATCTGTCCCCACAGCCCTGGCAAACACAGCCTCTAGGCTGGGTCCTCTGGAGCCATAGCACAGGACCGTGCCTGCTCTCTCCTGGGAAACTGTGTCCATTCCTTTGGCCACACACCTCCAGAATATGAGAAACCTCAAGGCCTCCGAGGACATCCCACTACTGGGAGCCTCACTGGACTCACAGGGGCATTCGGACACAAGCTGAGCAGCTACATCCATGAATGCATGCACACAGATGTCAACAGAGATAGAAAGTTGAGCCGGACAGGCCTTTAGGCCGTAGTCTCAACTCTTGCTTTGGTTTCCAGGTGTCACTCCTCAGAGGCTTTGGTTCGAAGAACAGGGTATGGGGCTTTCCTGAGGCACGGAACAGAACTCCTCTCGTCTCCACATGGGAAGTTTCCTTGTTGGAGCCGTGTCAAACACCTCATGTTGGAGAATCCTGCAGAGTCCCTGAGCCACCTCCACATTCCAAGGTCTCCCAGGCCACCAAGCCACAGTAGGACTCATCTTCAGGAGAGTCCATTTCAACTCTCCCCTCTGGGTAGCTCACCCAGGAGCCCGCAGATTGAGCCTGCCTTGTCCTGACTAAAGAGTGGGAATATGAGGTGGCGTTCCCAGGCATCCATGCTTAGACACCTGCTCTCGAGTCTTTCCATATGGGGCCTCTTGGAACCATCCAATAGTTCTCGACTGTCGTGCAGAAGGTAACCTTCAGTTTTGGAGCAGTTCACAAATCCCATCGTAGGCAAAACTTTCTGGCCTCATGAAGCCCCCACACCCTTCAGAAAGAGGCCATGCTGGACAAGAACTCTAGCCTGAGGCACGTCTCATAGTTGACATGACCTCAGTGCAGGAGATCTCGATTCAGCCTCTGCAGAGTGGGCCTGCCGTGCCCTCGGTCCCAAACCTCACGCTAGCTTGTGTTTTCAGACTTCCTTCCTCCCACTCCTGGCAAACAAGCCCTCTGGACTAGGAACTCCGGAACCAAAACCCAGCCCAGTGTCTGCCCAACGGAAGAAAAACGTTTCCCTGTGGGGCTCTCCAGAAAACCCAATGACGATCAACCTGCTCGGGCCTCGATGGTACCCGAACTGGATAGGCTGCTCTGGGCACTCATGCTCTGCCTGACACAGCCTGAAGCCAGACGTCCAGACAGACAAGGAGACAGCTGGCCGCACACCCAGCACTTCGGACACGCCATGGTCTTATGCCGTCACCTCATCCTAACCTTGGTTTTCAGATATCTGAACCTAGACATTATATCAATTCTCCACACAGCTGGGTATAGCAAGCACAAAACAGAACTCCTCCTTCCCCATGGCTGTCAAGCTTGCTCTTGGCATGGAGTCACACCTTCAGGGTGGGAGAAACCTTCATGGCCCCTGAAGCCACGCCCAAACTTGAGTGCTGCTTGGGCACAAATTCACACTGTGACCCTCAGCATGAGCCCCATGTCAAAGAAAGGCCTGTCAGGCCCTGGACCAAGAGCCCTCATATGGGGCTTGCCAAGCCCCTATGCACCCAATCCTCACCACGGTTTGAAATTTCCAGTCGCCCTGCCCGTACCTGGAGCTCTGCTCTGGAATCCCTTTCTTGGAGAGACCCATGAGCCAGACAACACGACTCCACCCTTCCCACAAAATGACCCCAGAGTCTTGGGAGCTGGGACAAATCCCCAGAGAGGGATACTCGTCCACAGTACCTGAGGCCACCGCTCCAATCCACGGCTATCCCGGACACAACATCCAGAGACAAAAGCCTGAAGGAACGCCTCCCACTCGCCCTTGTTTCAGAGGCCCAGGAGCTCCCTCTCGGGCTGTACATCCGGCCGGCCGTACCCTAGGCGCCACTCATAAGCTGAGTTTGTGTATTCAGACTTCTGTGCCCACAGCCTGGACCCACACAACATCCAGGCTAGGGCCTCTGGACCAAACAGCGAAAGATTGTGCCTGCCCTCTCCAAGGAAAGTGTGCCCAATCCATTGACCACAACCCTACAGGTTAGGGAAAAGCTCCAAGGTCCCTGAGGCCATCAATAGTATAGGCCACCCTGGACTAAGAGTGGCTCTCTGACACCAGCGGAGCAACTATCTCCACTTAGACTCTCAGACAGTGTCCCCAGAGACAGAAGGTTGAAATGGACAGGACCCCAGGCCCTAATCTGAACCTTAGCTTTGGTTTCCATGTTTCCATTCTCAGAGGACTGTTTTCATAGACCAGCACATGGGGCTTTTCTGAGGCACCAAACCAAACATCTCTCATCTCCACATGGGCAGCTTTCTTACTGGGATGTATCAAACACTTCAGGTAGGAGAGTTCCGCAGGGCCACTGAACAACCAGCACATTCCAAGGTCTCCATGGACCCAAACGCACATTATGACGCATCCTCAGGAGAGGCCATTTCAACTCAGCCCCCTGGGTCGCGTGTTCCAAAGGCAGCAGATCAAACATATCTTGTCGCTAATAGCCAATGGGAATGCGACGCATGCTGTACAGGGATCCATCCTTCGAACCCTGCTCTCCAGTCCTTCCATATGGTATGTCCTGGAGCCATGCAAAAGGACTCGAATGTCCCGCAGAAGGAAACCTTGTGGTTTGGGGCAACCTCCAAACTCAGCGTGGGAAAACTTCCTTGGCCTCATGAGGCTCCCACTTCATGAAGGTGCCATCATGGACACATACTCCAGCCTCAGCCAACGTCTGATCCTCAGCCTGACTTCAGATGCAGGAGATTTTGATTCAGCCTCTGCAGAGTGGGCATGCTCTGCCCTTGGCATCATTCCTCACACTAGCTTGTGTTTTCAGACTTCCGTCCTCACACTCTTGGCCCACAAACCCTCCTTACTGGGAATTCTGGGCCCACAATGAAGCACTGTGCCTGACTCCCAGGAGAAAAACATTTTCTATGGCTCTGCCCAGAAACCCCAAATGAGGATCAAACTGCTTGGCTTTCGGCAACACCCCAATTGCATAGGCTACCTTAAACAGTGATGCTCTGTCGCAAATAGCCTGAGCCCAGACCTTCCAACAGACACCGACAGAGCTGGCTGCACACCCAGCACATTGGAACCGCCAGTGCCATAGGCCACCATCCATTCCCAACCTGGGTTTTCAGTCATCGGAACCTAGACCTTATCTCCAATCCCTGCACAGGGGGGAACCTGATGCACATTCAGAACCCCTCCTTCCCCATGGCAAGAAACCTTGCTGCTGGCAGTGAGTCAAACCTTCCGTGTAGGAGAAAATGGCATGGCCCATGAGGCCACGCCCAAGCGTGAGGGCCGCCTTGGGCACAAACACACATTGTGACCCTCAGCGTGAGTACCTTATTCAAGTAACGCCTCTCAGTGACTGGACCAAGAGCCCGCATATGTGGCTTGCCATGCCCATAGGCACCCAGGACTAACTAGATGGTGTGTATTCCAGTTGAGGGAACCCACTGCTGTGCTCTAGAGTCCCTCTCCTGGGGGGTCCCCTGTGGCAGAAAACAGTACTCTTCATTCCCACAGAATGAACACAAACACTGGGAGCTTGGACAATCCCCCGAGAGGAAGGCTCTTCCTCGGCCTCTGAGACAACCCCTACCCTGAACGGACACAGTAAATGCAACACCCAGAGACAAAATCCTGAGTGACTGGCTCCCACTTGCCCTACTTTGATTTCCAGAGGATCTCCCCTCACGGACTAGAGATCAGGCCTGCCATTACATTGGCCCCTAGCTGAGCCAAGTTTGCTTTTTCAGACATCTGTCCCCACAGCCCTGGCAAACACAGCCTCTAGGCTGGGTCCTCTGGAGCCATAGCACAGGACCGTGCCTGCTCTCTCCTGGGAAACTGTGTCCATTCCTTTGGCCACACACCTCCAGAATATGAGAAACCTCAAGGCCTCCGAGGACATCCCACTACTGGGAGACTCACTGGACTCACAGGGGCATTCGGACACAAGCTGAGCAGCTACATCCATGAATGCATGCACACAGATGTCAACAGAGATAGAAGGTTGAGCCGGACAGGCCTTTAGGCCGTAGTCTCAACTCTTGCTTTGGTTTCCAGGTGTCACTCCTCAGAGGCTTTGGTTCGAAGAACAGGGTATTGGGCTTTCCTGAGGCACGGAACAGAACTCCTCTCGTCTCCACATGGGAAGTTTCCTTGTTGGAGCCGTGTCAAACACCTCATGTTGGAGAATCCTGCAGAGTCCCTGAGCCACCTCCACATTCCAAGGTCTCCCAGGCCACCAAGCCACAGTAGGACTCATCTTCAGGAGAGTCCATTTCAACTCTCCCCTCTGGGTAGCTCACCCAGGAGCCCGCAGATTGAGCCTGCCTTGTCCTGACTAAAGAGTGGGAATATGAGGTGGCGTTCCCAGGCATCCATGCTTAGACACCTGCTCTCGAGTCTTTCCATATGGGGCCTCTTGGAACCATCCAATAGGACTCGACTGTCGTGCAGAAGGTAACCTTCAGTTTTGGAGCAGTTCACAAATCCCATCGTAGGCAAAACTTTCTGGCCTCATGAAGCCCCCACACCCTTCAGGAAGAGGCCATGCTGGACAAGAACTCTAGCCTGAGGCACGTCTCATAGTTGACATGACCTCAGTGCAGGAGATCTCGATTCAGCCTCTGCAGAGTGGGCCTGCCGTGCCCTCGGTCCCAAACCTCACGCTAGCTTGTGTTTTCAGACTTCCTTCCTCACACTCCTGGCAATCAAGCCCTCCGGACTAGGAACTCCAGAACCAAAACCCAGCCCAGTGTCTGCCCAACGGAAGAAAAACATTTCCCTGTGGGGCTCTCCAGAAAACCCAGATGAGGATCAACCTGCTCGGGCCTCGACGGTACCGAACTGGATAGGCTGCTCTGGGCACTCATGCTCTGCCTGACACAGCCTGAAGCCAGACGTCCAGACAGACAAGGAGACAGCTGGCCGCACACCCAGCACTTCGGACACGCCATGGTCTTATGCCGTCACCTCATCCTAACCTTGGTTTTCAGATATCTGAACCTAGACATTATATCAATTCTCCACACAGCTGGGTATAGCAAGCACAAAACAGAACTCCTCCTTCCCCATGGCTGTCAAGCTTGCTCTTGGCATGGAGTCACACCTTCAGGGTGGCAGAATCCTTCATGGCCCCTGATTCCACGCCCAAACTTGAGTGCTGCTTGGGCACAAATTCACACTGTGACCCTCAGCATGAGCCCCATGTCAAAGAAAGGCCTGTCAGGGCCTGGACCAAGAGCCCACATATGGGGCTTGCCAAGCCCCTATGCACCCAATCCTCACCACGGTTTGAATTTTCCAGTCGCCCCGCCCGTACCTGGAGCTCTGCTCTGGAATCCCTTTCTTGGAGAGACCCATGAGCCAGACAACACGACTCCACCCTTCCCACAAAATGACCCCAAACTCTTGGGAGCTGGGACAAATCCCCAGAGAGGGATACTCGTCCACAGTACCTGAGGCCACCGCTCCAATCCACGGCTATCCGGGACACAACATCCAGAGACAAAAGCCTGAAGGAACACATACCACTCGCCCTTGTTTCAGAGGCCCAGGAGCTCCCTCTCGGGCTGTACATCCGGCCTGCCATACCCTAGGCGCCACTCATAAGCTGAGTTTGTGTATTCAGACTTCTGTGCCCACAGCCTGGACCCACACAACATCCAGGCTAGGGCCTCTGGACCAAACAGCGAAAGATTGTGCCTGCCCTCTCCAAGGAAAGTGTGCCCAATCCATTGACCACAACCCTACAGGTTAGGGAAAAGCTCCAAGGTCCCTGAGGCCAACAATAGTATAGGCCACCCTGGACTAAGAGGGGCTCTCTGACACCAGCGGAGCAACTATCTCCACTTAGACTCTCAGAGAGTGTCCCCAGAGACCGAAGGTTGAAATGGACAGGCCCCCAGGCCCTAATCAGAACCTTAGCTTTGGTTTCCATGTTTCCGTTCTCAGAGGACTGTTTCCGTAGACCAGCACATGGGGCTTTTCTGAGGCACCAAACCAAACATCTATCATCTCCAGATGGGCAGCTTTCTTACTGGGATGTATCAAGCACTTCAGGTAGGAGATTTCCGCAGGGCCACTGAACAACCAGCACATTCCAAGGTCTCCATGGACCCAAACGCACATTATGACGCATCCTCAGGAGAGGCCATTTCAACTCAGCCCCCTGGGTCGCGTGTTCCAGAGGCAGCAGATCAAACATATCTTGTCGCTAATAGCCAATGGGAATGCGAGGCATGCTGTACAGGGTTCCATCCTTCGAACCCTGCTCTCCAGTCCTTCCATATGGTATGTCCTGGAGCCATGCAACAGGACTCGAATGTCCTGCAGAAGGAAACCTTGTGGTTTGGGGCAACCTCCAAACTCAGCGTGGGAAAACTTCCTTGGCCTCATGAGGCCCCCACTTCATGAAGGTGCCATCATGGACAAATACTCCAGCCTCAGCCAACGTCTGATCCTCAGCCTGACTTCAGTTGCAGGAGATTCTGATTCAGGCTCTGCAGATTGGGCCTGCTCTGCCCTTGGCTCCAATACTCACACTAGCTTGTGTTTTTAGACATCTGTGCTCACACTCCTGGCCCACAAACCCTCCCTACTGGGAATTCTGAGGCCACAAGGAAGCACTGTGCCTGACTCCCAGGAGAAAAACATTGTCTATGGCGCTGCCCAGAAACCCCAAATGAGGATCAAACTGCTTGGCCCTCGGCAACACCCCAATTGCATAGGCTACCTTAAACAGTGATGCTCTGTCGCAAATAGCCTGAGCCCAGACTTTCCAACAGACACCGACACAGCTGGCTGCACACCCAGCACATTGGACCCGCCTCTGCCTTAGGCCACCATCCATTCCCAACCTGGGTTTTTAGTCATCGGAAGCTAGACCTTATCTCCAATCCCTGCACAGGGGGGAACCTGATGCACAAGTCAGAACCCCTCCTAACCCATGGCAAGAAACCTTGCTGCTGGCAGTGAGTCAAACCTTCAGTGTAGTAGAAAACGGCAGGGCCCATGAGGCCACGCCCAAGCGTGAGGGCCGCCTTGGGCACAAACACACATTGTGACCCTCAGCGTGAGTAACTTATTCAAGTAACGCCTCTCAGTGACTGGACCAAGAGCCCGCATATGTGGCTTGCCATGCCCATAGGCACCCAGGACTAACTAGATGGTGTGTATTCCAGTTGAGGGAACCCACTGCTGTGCTCTAGAGTCCCTCTCCTGGGGTGTCCCCTGTGGCAGAAAACAGTACTCTTCATTCCCACAGAATGAACACATACACTTGGGAGCTTGGACAATCCCCCGAGAGGAAGGCTCTTCCTCGGCCTCTGAGACAACCCCTACCCTGACCGGACACTGTAAACGCAACACCCAGAGACAAAATCCTGAGTGACTGCCTCCCACTTGCCCTACTTTGATTTCCAGAGGATCTCCCCTCACGGACTAGAGATCAGGCCTGCCATTACATTGGCCCCTAGCTGAGCCAAGTTTGCTTTTTCAGACATCTGTCCCCACAGCCCTGGCAAACACAGCCTCTAGGCTGGGTCCTCTGGAGCCATAGCACAGGACCGTGCCTGCTCTCTCCTGGGAAACTGTGTCCATTCCTTTGGCCACACACCTCCAGAATATGAGAAACCTCAAGGCCTCCGAGGACATCCCACTACTGGGAGCCTCACTGGACTCACAGGGGCATTCGGACACAAGCTGAGCAGCTACATCCATGAATACATGCACACAGATGTCAACAGAGATAGAAGGTTGAGCCGGACAGGCCTTTAGGCCGTAGTCTCAACTCTTGCTTTGGTTTCCAGGAGTCACTCCTCAGAGGCTTTGGTTCGAAGAACAGGGTATGGGGCTTTCCTGAGGCACTGAACAGAACTCCTCTCGTCTCCACATGGGAAGTTTCCTTGTTGGAGCCGTGTCAAACACCTCATGTTGGAGAATCCTGCAGAGTCCCTGAGCCACCTCCACATTCCAAGGTCTCCCAGGCCACCAAGCCACAGTAGGACTCATCTTCAGGAGAGTCCATTTCAACTCTCCCCTCTGGGTAGCTCACCCAGGAGCCCGCAGATTGAGCCTGCCTTGTCCTGACTAAAGAGTGGGAATATGAGGTGGCGTTCCCAGGCATCCATGCTTAGACACCTGCTCTCGAGTCTTTCCATATGGGGCCTCTTGGAACCATCCAATAGGACTCGAATGTCGTGCAGAAGGTAACCTTCAGTTTTGGAGCAGTTCACAAATCCCATCGTAGGCAAAACTTTCTGGCCTCATGAAGCCCCCACACCCTTCAGGAAGAGGCCATGCTGGACAAGAACTCTAGCCTGAGGCACGTCTCATAGTTGACATGACCTCAGTGCAGGAGATCTCGATTCAGCCTCTGCAGAGTGGGCCTGCCGTGCCCTCGGTCCCAAACCTCACGATAGCTTGTGTTTTCAGACTTCCTTCCTCACACTCCTGGCAAACAAGCCCTCCGGACTAGGAACTCCAGAACCAAAACCCAGCCCAGTGTCTGCCCAACGGAAGAAAAACGTTTCCCTGTGGGGCTCTCCAGAAAACCCAGATGAGGATCAACCTGCTCGGGCCTCGACGGTACCCGAACTGGATAGGCTGCTCTGGGCACTCATGCTCTGCCTGACACAGCCTAAAGCCAGACGTCCAGACAGAAAAAGAGACAGCTGGCCGCACACCCAGCACTTCGGACACGCCATGGTCTTATGCCGTCACCTCATCCTAACCTTGGTTTTCAGATATCTGAACCTAGACATTATATCAATTCTCCACACAGCTGGGTATAGCAAGCACAAAACAGAACTCCTCCTTCCCCATGGCTGTCAAGCTTGCTCTTGTCATGGAGTCACACCTTCAGGGTGGGAGAAACCTTCATGGCCCTTGATGCCACGCCCAAACTTGAGTGCTGCTTGGGCACAAATTCACACTGTGACCCTCAGCATGAGCCCCATGTCAAAGAAAGGCCTGTCAGGGCCTGGACCAAGAGCCCACATATGGGGCTTGCCAAGCCCCTATGCACCCAATCCGCACCACGGTTTGAATTTTCCAGTCGCCCGCCCGAACCTGGAGCTCTGCTCTGGAATCCCTTTCTTGGAGAGACCCATGAGCCAGACAACACGACTCCACCCTTCCCACAAAATGACCCCAAACTCTTGGGAGCTCGGACAAATCCCCAGAGAGGGATACTCGTCCACAGTACCTGAGGCCACCGCTCCAATCCACGGCTATCCCGGACACAACATCCAGAGACAAAAGCCTGAAGGAACGCCTCCCACTCGCCCTTGTTTCAGAGGCCCAGGAGCTCCCTCTCGGGCTGTTCATCCGGCCGGCCGTACCCTGGCGCCACTCATAAGCTGAGTTTGTGTATTCAGACATCTGTGCCCACAGCCTGGACCCACACAACATCCAGGCTAGGGCCTCTGGACCAAACAGCGAAAGATTGTGCCTGCCCTCTCCAAGGAAAGTGTGCCCAATCCATTGACCACAACCCTACAGGTTAGGGAAAAGCTCCAAGGTCCCTGAGGCCATCAATAGTATATGCCACCCTGGACTAAGAGGGGCTCTCTGACACCAGCGGAGCAACTATCTCCACTTAGACTCTCAGAGAGTGTCCCCAGAGACCGAAGGTTGAAATGGACAGGCCCACAGGCCCTAATCTGAACCTTAGCTTTGGTTTCCATGTGTCTGTCCTCAGAGGACTGTTTTCGTAGACAGGCACACGGGGCTTTTCTGAGGCATCAAACCAAACCTCTCTCGTCTCCACATGGGGAGATTTCTAACTGGGGATGTATCAAACCCTTCAGGTAGGAGAGTTCCGCAGGGCCACTGAACAACCAGCACATTCCAAGGTCTCCATGGACTCCAAACGCACATTATGACGCATCCTCAGGAGAGGCCATTTCAACTCAGCCCCCTGGGTAGCGTGCCCCAGAGGCAGCAGATCAAACATATTTTGTTGCTTATGGCCAAGGGGAATGTGAGGCATGCTGTACAGGGATCCATCCTTCGAACCCTGCTCTCCAGTCCTTCCATATGGTATGTCCTGGAGCCATGCAACAGGACTCGAATGTCCCGCAGAAGGAAACCTTGTGGTTTGGGGCAAACTCCAAACTCAGCGTGGGAACACTTCCTTGGCCTCATGATGCCCCCGCTTCATGAAGGTGCCATCAGGGACACATGCTCCAGCCTCAGCCAACGTCTGATCCTCAGCCTGACTTCAGATGCAGGAGATTTTGATTCAGCCTCTGTAGATTGGGCCTGCTCTGTCCTTGGCTCCAATCCTCACCCTAGCTTGTGTTTTCAGACTTCCGTCCTCACACTCCTGGCCCACAAACCCTCATACTGGGAATTCTGGGGCCACACTGAAGCACTCTTCCTGCCACCGAGGAGAAAAACATTGTCTATGGTGCTGCACAGAAACCCCAAATGAGGATCAAACTGCTTTGCCCTCGGCAACACCCCAATTGCATAGGCTACCTTAAACACTGATGCTCTGTCGCAAATGCCTGAGCCCAGACCTTCCAACAGACACTGACACAGCTGGCTGCACACCCAGCACATTGGACCCGCCACTGCCTTAGGCCACCATCCATTCCCAACCTGGGTTTTCAGTCATCTGAACCTAGACCTTATCTCCAATCCCTGCACAGGGGGAACCTGATGCACAAGTCAGAACCCCTCATTCCCCATGGCAAGAAATCTTGCTGATGGCAGTGAGTCAAACCTTCAGTGTAGGAGAAAACGGCATGGCCTATGAGGCCACGCCCAAGCGTGAGGTCCGCCTTGGGCACAAACACACATTGTGGCCCTCAGCGTGAGAACCTTATTCAAGTAACCCCTCTCAGTGACTGGACCAAAAGCCCGCATATGTGGCTTGCCTTGCCCATAGGCACCCAGGACTAACTAGATGGTTTGTATTCCAGTTGAGGGAACCCACTGGTGTGTTCTAGATTCCCTCTCCTGGGGGGTCCCCTGTGGTAGAAAACAGTACTCTTCCCTTCCCACAGAATGAACCCAAACACTTGGGAGCTTGGACAATTCCCCGAGAGGAAGGCTGTTCCTCGGCCCCTGAAGCAACCCCAACCATGAAGGGCCACTGTGAACGCAACACCCAGATACAAAAGCCTGAGCGACTGCCTCTCACTTGCTCTCCTTTGATATCCAGAGGATCTCCCCTCACGGGTTGGAGATCAGGCCTGCCATTACCTTGGCCCCTAGCTGAGCCAAGTTTGCTTTTTCAGCCATCTGACCCCACAGCCCTGGCAAACACAGCCTCTTGGCTGGGTCCTCTGGAGCCATTCCACAGGACTATGCCTCCTGTCTCCTGGGAAACTGTGTCCATTCCTTTGGCCAAACACCTCCAGAATATGAGAAACCTCAAGGCCCCCGAGGACATCCCACTACTGGGAGAGTCACTGGACACACAGGGGCATTCGGACACAAGCTGAGCAGCTACCTCCACGAAGGCATGAACACAGATGTCAACAGAGATAGAAGGTTGAGCAGGACAGGCCCTTAGGCCCTAAACTCAACTCTTGCGTGGTTCCCAGGTGTCACTCCTCAGAGGCTTTGGTTCGAAGAACAGGGTATGGGGCTTTCCTGAGGCACGGAACAGAACTCCTCTCGTCTCCACATGGGAAGTTTCCTTGTTGGAGCCGTGTCAAACACCTCATGTTGGAGAATCCTGCAGAGTCCCTGAGCCACCTCCACATTCCAAGGTCTCCCAGGCCACCAAGCCACAGTAGGACTCATCTTCAGGAGAGTCCATTCCAACTTTCCCCTCTGGGTAGCTCAACCAGGAGCCCGCAGATTGAGCCTGCCTTGTCCTGACTAAAGAGTGGGAATATGAGGTGGCGTTCCCAGGCATCCATGCTTAGACACCTGCTCTCGAGTCTTTCCGTATGGGGCCTCTTGGAACCATCCAATAGGACTCGACTGTCGTGCAGAAGGAAAAACCTTGAGGTTTGGAGCAGTTCACAAATCCCATCGTAGGCAAACCTCCCTGGCCTCATGTAGCCCCCACACCCTTCAGGAAGAGGCCATGCTGGACAAAAACTCCTGCCTGAGGCACGTCTCATGGTTGACATGACCTCAGTGCAGGAGATCTCGATTCAGCCTCTGCAGAGTGGCCCTGCCGTGCCCTCGGTCCCAACCTCATGGTAGCTTGTGTTTTGAGACTTCCTTCCTCACACTCCTGGCAAACAAGCCCTCCGGACTAGGAACTCCAGAACCACAACCCAGCCCAGTGTCTGCCCAACGGAAGAAAAACGTTTCCCTGTGGGGCTCTCCAGAAAACCCAGATGAGGATCAACCTGCTCGAGCCTCGATGGTACCCGATCTGGATAGGCTGCTCAGGGCACTCATGCTCTGTCTGACACAGCCTGAAGCCAGACGTCCAAACAGACAAGGAGACAGCTGGCCGCACACCCAGCACTTTGGACACGCCATGGCCTTATGCCGTCACCTCTTCCTAACCTTGGTTTTCAGATATCTGAACCTAGACATTATATCAATTCTCCACACAGCTGGGTATCGCAAGCACAAAACAGAACTCCTCCTTCCCCATGGCTGTCAAGCTTGCTCTTGGCATGGAGTCACAGCTTCAGGGTGGGAGAATCCTTCATGGCCCCTGATTCTACGCCCAAACTTGAGTGCTGCTTGGGCACAAATTCACACGGTGACCCTCAGCATGAGCCCCATGTCAAAGAAAGGCCTGTGAGGGCCTAGAACAAGAGCCCCCATATGGGTCTTGCCAAGCCCCTATGACCCAATCCTCACCAGGTTTTGAGTTTTCCAGTTGCCCCACCTGTACCTGGGGCTCTGCCCTTGAATCACTTTCTTGGAGAGACCCATGAGCCAGACAACACGACTCCACCCTTCCCACAAAATGACCCCAAACTCTTGGGAACTGGGACAAATCCCAAGAGAGGGATACCCCTCCACAGATCCTAAGGCCCCCCTCCAATCCACGGCTATCCCGGACACAACATCCAGAGACAAAAGCCTGAAGGAATGCCTCCCACTCGCCCTTGTTTCAGAGGCCCCGGAGCTCCCTCTCGGGCTGTACATCAGGCCTGCCCTACCCTAGGCGCCACTCTTAAGCTGAGTTTGTGTTTTCAGACTTCTGTGCCCACAGCCTGGACACACACAACCCCCAGGCGAGGGCCTCTGGAGCCACAGCGAAAAATTGTGCCTGCCCTCTCCAAGGAAAGTGTGCCCAATCCATGACCACAAGTTAGGGAAAAGCTCCAAGCCCCTGAGGCCATCAATAGTGGAGGCCACCCTGGACTAAGAGGGGCTCTCTGACACCAGCGGATCAACTATCTCCACTTAGACTCTCAGACAGTGTCCCCAGAGACAGAAGGTTTAAATGGACAGGCCCCCAGGCCCTAATCTGAACCTTTCTTTGGTTTCCATGTGTCCGTCCTCAGAGGACTGTTTTCGTAGACCAGCACACGGGGCTTTTCTGAGGCACCAAACGAAACCTCTCTCGTCTCCACATGGGTGCTTTCTTACTGGGGATGTATCAAGCCCTTCAGGTAGGAGAGTTCCGCAGGGCCACTTAACAACCAGCACATTCCAAGGTCTCCATGGACTCCAAACGCACATTATGATGCATCCTCAGGAGAGGCTTTTTCAACACAGCCCCCTGGGTAGCGTGCCCCAGAGGCAGCAGATCAAACATATTTTGTCGCTTATGGCCAAGGGGAATGCGAGGCATGCTGTACAGTGATCCATCCTTCGAACCCTGCTCTCCAGTCCTTCCGTATGGTATGTCCTGGAGCCATGCAACAGGACTCGAATGTCCCGCAGAAGGAAATCTTGTGGTTTGGAGCAACCTGCAAACTCAGCGTGGGAAAACTTCCTTGGCCTCATGAGGCCCCCGCTTCATGAAGGTGCCATCATGGACACATACTCCAGTCTCAGCCAACGTCTGATCCTCAGCCTGACTTCAGATGCAGGAGATTTTGATTCAGCCTCTGCAGAGTGGGCCTGCTCTGCCCTTGGCTCCAATCCTCACACTAGCTTGTGTTTTCAGACTTCCGTCCTCACACTCCTGGCCCACAAACCCTCCCTACTGGGAATTCTGGGGCCACACTGAAGCACTCTTCCTGCCTCCCAGGAGAAAAACATTGTCTATGGTGCTGCACAGAAACCCCAAATGAGGATCAAACTGCTTGGCCCTCGGCAACACCCCAATTGCATAGGCTACCTTAAACACTGATGCTCTTTCGCAAAAGCCTGAGCCCAGACCTTCCAACAGACACCGACACAGCTGGCTGCACACCCAGCACATTGGACCCGCCACTGCCTTAGGCCACCATCCATTCCCAACCTGGGTTTTCAGTCATCGGAACCTAGACCTTATCTCCAATCCCTGCACAGGGGGGAACCTGATGCATAAGTCAAAACCCCTCCTTCCCCATGGCAAGAAACCTTGCTGCTGGCAGTGAGTCAAACCTTCAGTGTAGGAGAAAACGGCAAACCTTCCGGGCCTTATGAAGCCCCCATATCCTTCAGGGAGAGGCCATCATGGTCAAAAACTCTAGCTTGAAGCACGTCTCATAGTAGACATGACCGCAATGCAGGAGATCTTGATTCAGCCTCTGCAGAGTGGCCTGCCGTGCCCTCGGTCCCAAAACTCGTGCTAGCTTGTGTTTTCAGACTTCCTTCCTCACACTCCTGGCAAACAATCCCTCCAGAGTAGGATTTGCAGAACCACAAGCCTGCCCAGTTACTGCACACCCGTAGAAAACGTTTCCTTGTGGGGCTTTCCATAAAACCCAGATGAGGATCAACCTGCTCTTGCCTCGACGGCACTCAGATTTGATAGGCTGCTCTGGGCACTAATGCTCTGCCTTTCACAGCCTGATGCCAGACGTCCAGACAGGCAAGGAGACAGCTGGCCACACACCTAGCACTTCTGACACGCCATGGTCTTATGCCGTTATCTCTTCCTAACCTTGGTTTTCCGATATCTAAACCCAGATATTATATCAATTCCCCACACAGTTGGGCATCTGAAGCACAAATCAGAACTCCTTCTTCCCAATGGCTGTAAGGCTTGCTCTTGGCATGGAGTCACACCTTCAGGGTGGGAGAAACCTTCATTTCCCCTGAAACCACGCCCAAACTTGAGTGCTGCCTTGGGCACAAATTCACTCTGTGACCCTCAGCATGAGCCCAATATCAAAGAAAGGCCTGTCAGGGCCTTGACCAAGAGCCCTCATATGGGGCGTGCCAAGCCCCTATACACCCAATCCTCACCAGTGTTTGAGTTTTCCAGTCTCCCCCCTGTTCCTGGCCCTCTTCTCTGGAATCACTTTCTTGGAGAGACACATGAGCCAGACAACAGGACTCCACCCTTCCCACAAAATGACCCCAAACTCCTGTTAGCTGGGACAAATCCCCAGAGAGGTTACTCGACCACAGTCACTGAGGCCACTCCCTACAATCCACGGCTATCCTGGACGCATCCAGACACAAAGCCTGAAGGAATCTCGCCCTTGATTCACAAGCCAAGGAGCTCACTCTTTATCTGTACATCCGGCCTGCCATACCCTCGGCGCCACTCATAAGCTGAGTTTGTGTTTTCAGACTTCTGTGCCCACAGCCTGGACCCACACACCCTCCAGGCTAGGGCATCTGGAGCCACAGTGAAAGATTGTGCCTGCCATCTCCAAGGAAAGTGTGCCCAATCCATTGACCACAACCCTACAGGTTAGGGAAAAGTTCCAAGGCCCCTGAGGCCATCCTGATAGTGTAGGCTGCCCTGGACTAAAAGGGGCACTCTGACTCCAGCTGAGCCATTATCACCACTTAGACTTTCAGACAGTGTCCCCAGAGACAGAAGATTGAAATGGACAGGCCCTTGGGCTTTAATATGAACCTTAGCTTTAGTTTTCATGTGTCTGTCCTCAGAGGACTGGTTTCTTATACCAGCATATTAGGTTTTTCTGAGGCTCCAAACCAAACCTCTCTCGTCTCCACATGGAGTGCTTTCTTACTGGATCTGTATCAAACCCTTCTGGTCGGAGAATTCTGCAGGGCCACAGTACAACCATCACATTCCAAGGTCTCCATGGACAGAAACCCACATTATGACGCATCCTCAGGAGAGGCCATTTCAACTCAGCCCACTGGTTAGCTTGCCCCAGAGCCAGCAGAACAAACATATCTTGTCGTTAATGGCCAAAGGGAATGCGAGGCATGTTGTTCAGGGATCCATCCTTTGAACCCTCCTCTTCAGTCCTTCCGTATGGTATGTACTGGAGCCATTCAACAGGACTCGACTGTCTCGCAGAAGGAAACCTTGTGGTTTGTGGCAACCTCCAAACTCAGCGTGGGAAAACTTCGTTGGCCTCATGAGGCACCTGCTTCATGAAGGTGCCATCAAGGGCACAATCCAACCTCAGCCAATGTCTGATCCTCAGCCTGACTTCAGATGCATGAGATATCCTTTCAGCCTTTGCAGAGTGGGCCTGCTCCCCACCTCACCCTATGTTTTGTTTTCAGACTCTACCCTAGCACTCCTGGCCCAAACCCTCATGATTGGGAATTCTGGTTCCAGAACGAAGCACTCTGCCTGCCCCCTAAGAAAAACATTGTCTATGGCATTGCTCAGAAACCCCAAATGAAAATCAACCTGCTCAGCCCTCGGCAACACCCCAATTGCATAGGCTACCCTAAACACTATGCTCTGTCTTACATAGCCTGAGCCCAGACCTTGTGAGAGACATTGAGACAGTTGGCTTCACACCCAGCACATCGAAACTGCCTTGGGTTAGGCCATTTCATCCCTTCCCATTGACCTGGGTGTCTTCCTGGAGGTATATTCTGAGGCTGTGTCAGACTATGCATTTTTTCTGGAGCTTCCTATGGAATTGGGGTGGTATTAGGGGCCTTGCAATTTTCTCTTAATCTAGTGGGTTGGGAAAATGAGACAGGCTGACATTCCTTGGGAGAGCTGGCCCAGTGCTGTTGTGTGTTCCTGGAGGCCCCATCCTGGAGGGCATATGGGTCAACACTCTGGGTCCAAAGTCTTCAGACACAAACTCGGGTAAGAGTTAAGCTCGAGGTGATGGCAGACCCAATCTGTAGACCCTGAGCGAAGCATCTCCAGATATGAAATTCGGACGGCTGTGAGGCAGGAGCACAGTCTTTTCTGTCTGACTTGTTTGTCTATGATGGCCACGAAATGGAGGGGTGGCCTCATGGGTCCATGTGAGATTCTACCTCTCTGGGAATTCTGCTCGGCACCCAAGAGTTTGGTGTATTTCTGGGGGATGGTTGGAGCGCAGTTTTATGAGTCAGGGATCCCGTCCAAACAGCCTTTCCAGAGATGGGTCCTGGGTTCTGGAGCCTGGATCACCGCAACAAGGCTTAGGATTTGGGCCTAGGGTCCTGCTCTATGTTTTCCTGGTACAGCTCCCGAGTGTTCTTGTTGGAAATGGGTATCAATCTGAGTGTCACAATGCCTGTTTTTGCCCAGATGCCCATGCTGAGTGGGTGTGACCTCATGGGCTATGCACTTGGCTCCCACTCTGAGGGTTGGACTGCCATCTCAACATTCAGTTTTCCTGCCATGGGGAAGGAGGGGTACTTTTTTATGCTTCAGGTTCCCCCATGGGCAGGAATTTGAGCTAAGTTCTGGGACAGGGGCCTGAATACCCAGTTCACTTTGAGATGAGGTCCTCGGGCCAAGGCAGGAACCACCTGCAGAAAATGAGGCCTGCTTTCTGGGTGGCTGTCAGGAGCTCGGGCTCGAGCTGTGTCAGACAGAACATTCGTGGAGAGTTCGGCCTATGATATTGGGGTGCTTTTGAGAGCTGTGCAACTGGATCCTCATGGGGGATTTTTGCACAGACCCTTTTTTCACTTCTTCTATCTGGTGAGCAGGCAGATGGCTGCATTACGGCTCCAGAATATCCAAGTTGGAGGGTTTGCAGGCGAGGAGTGTGAGGACAGAAGTATGAAAACATAAGCTACGGTTACGCTCAGTGCCGAGCACATGTCTATTCCAATGTACAGCAGTTGTTTCGAGATCTCCAGCACCTGGGCGAGGGGAAGATGTCTGCTCACGCTGGAGTTTGTATCCATGATGGCCAACAAATGGTGGGGAGGCCTCAAGAATTCTTGGAGGTTTTTCCAAGCTGGAGCTTGTGAGCTGCTCCAAACATCAAGGTGTCCTACTAAGGGACAGCAGAAGTCTTCTTACAGGGCTCCAGGGTCCCCCATATGGAAGATTCGATAGCAATGCTCTCTGAATGGAGGCCTGGGAAGCCAATCTCGTGTTACCATTGCAGCTGAGGAACAGGGTAAGCTTGAACCAATGACACTGATTCCAAGTTCCAAGTGATTTGCGTTGATGGAAGTTCTCAGTCTAACAGGTCCCAATGCTGCTTGGTGTCCAGGGAGACCTTAGAATGTGGTGGCGGCTCTCTGACCATTGAGGATTCTCTATCCTTAGGATTAGACCCAGTACCCAGGAGCCAGGTTTCCTTCTTGGGACAGGAGGTGTGCTCTTGTATGGCTCACGGACCACAGGTTGGACCATATGCTTGAATTTCCAGAACAGACCTCTAGGGAGAGAGACCTCAAAACATAAGCTAGGGTTCTGATGAGGTTTTAGGGCCATGGAAGTTTCAATCTTCGGACTAAGTGCCATTGGCCTGCATGTCATCCTGGAGGTAGGTTCTGAGGCTGTGTCAGGCTGTGCACTTTTTCCAGAGTGGCCTATGATATTGGGGTGCAGTCAGGGGCCTTGCAGTTTTCTCCTAATCTGGACATTTTGGGAAACTGAGATGGGCAGGGTTTCCTCAGGAGAGCAGGGCCAGTGATGTCATGTGTTTCTCGAGGCCCCATCCTGGAGGTCATGTGTGTCAGGACTTTGGGACCAAAGACTTTAGACACAACCTCGGATAAGAGATAGGAGTGAGGTGATGGCAGTCCGAATCTGAAGACCCTGAGGGAAGCTCCTCGGGATTTGAAATTCAGGTGGCTGGGAGGGAGGAGCACAGGCTTTTCTGTCTGGATTTTGTGTCTAGGATGGCCACTAAATGGAGGGGTGACCTCATGTGTCCATGGGATATTCTTCCACTCTGGTGATTCTGCTTGGCACCCAAGAGTTTGATTTCTTTCTGGGGAAGAGGAAAAGACTGTATTCCATCTCTGGGATCCTGTCCAAACAGGGATTCCAGAGATGGTTTCTGGGTCCAGACACTGGGAAAACTTAACCAAAGCTTCGATTTGGGTTCCTGGTCCAGATCCCAAGGGGGATCTTTGGAAAGGGGTCTCAGTCTGAGGGTCACAATGCCTGTTTGTGCCCAGCTGCCCATCCTGTGTAGGCGTGGTCTCATGGACCATGCACCTGGTTCCCACTCAGGGTTGTACAGCCATCTCAACATTCAGTTTTCTGGCCATGGGGAAGGAGGAGCACTCTTTTGTGCTTCCGAGTCCCCTATGGGCAGGAATTTGAGCTAAGTCTGGGACAGGTACCTGAATATCCAGGTTGCTTCAAGATGATGGCCTCGGGCCAAGGTTGGACCCACCTGGAGGATATGGGGCCCACTATCTGGGTGGCTGACAGGAGGTCGGGGATCAGGCGATGTCAGACAGACAATTTATGCAGAGGTCGGTCTATTATATTGGGGTGCCATTGAGGGCTGTGCAGGAGGATCCTCATGTGGGTTTCTGCGAAGACCCATAGGGCACTTCTTCTTTCTGGTGGGCAGGCAGAAAGCTGCACTGTGGCTTCAGAATTCCCAATATGGAGGGCTTGTAGGCGAGGAGTGTGAAGACAGAAGTCTGAAAACACAAGCCACGGATAAGCTCAGTGCCGACCACAGGACCATTCCATTGTGCAGTGGTTGTTTCGAGATTTCCAGCACCTGAGTATGGGCGAGGGTCAGATGTCTGCTCACGCTGGGTTTGCATCCATGATGGTCAACAAATTGTGGGGTGGCCTCAAGAATTATTGGAGATTTTCCCAAGCAGGACCTTGTGAGCTGCTCCAAACAGCAAGGTGTCCTACTGTGGGACAGGGGAAGTCCGCTTACAAGGCTCCAGGGTCCCCCATATAGAAAGATTCGACAGCAGAGGTCTCTGAATGGGGGCCTGGGAAGTCTTCCTTGCATGACCATTGCAGCTGAGGAACATTGCAGGCTTGATCTGCTGGTTTTTGTTCAAATTTCCAAGTGATCTAAGTTGACGGATGTTCTCAGTCTAATGAGTCACAATGCTGCTTGGTGTCCAGGGAGACCTTAGAATGTGGTGGTGAGGGTGCCTGGGTGGCTCACTGGGCTAAGCCGCTGCTTTCGGCTCAGGTCATGATCTCAGGGTCCTGGGATTGAGTCCCGCATCGGGCTCTCTGCTCAGCAGGGAGCCTGCTTCTTCCTCTCTCTCTCTCTGCCTTCCTCTATGCCTACTTGTGATCTCTCTCTGTCAAATAAATAAATAAAATCTATATAAAAAAAAAAGAATGTGGTTGTGGGTCTGTGGCCATGCAGGATTCTCCTACCTGAGGGTTAGACCCAGTTCCCAGGAGCCAGGTTCCCTTCTCGGGACAGGAGGGGTTCTCTTGTATGGCTCAGGGACCACATGTCGGATCATATGTTGGATTTCAAGACCAGGCCTCTGGGCACAGAGGCCTGAATATCTAGGCTAGGGTTCTTATGAGGTTGTAGGGGCATGTCATCCTCAACCTTCGGACTTAGGGACTTTGACCTGTGAGTCTTCCTGGAGGTAGATGCTCAGGCTGTGTCAGACTGTGCATTTTTTCCAGAGTGGCCTATGAAATTGGGGTGGGCTCAGGGGCCTTGCAGGCTTTTCCTAATCTGGAGGGTTTGTGCAACTGAGACGGCAGAATTTCATCCAGAGATCAGGCCCAGTGATGTAGTGTGGTTCTGTCAGCCCCATCCTGCAGGGAATGTGGTTAAGGGCTCTGGGACCAAAGTCTTCAGACACAAAATTGTGTATCAATTAGGAGGGAGGTGATGGAAGGCCCGATCTGCAGACGCTGAGGGCAGCTCCTCAGGATTTGAAATTCGTGTGGCTGGGAGGCAGGAGCAAAGGCTTTTCTGTCTGGATTGTGTCTAGGATGGCCTTGGAATGGTGGTGTGTCCTCATGTGTCCATGGAATATTCTACCTCTCTGGGGATTCTGCCCAGCACCCAAGAGTTTGGTGTCTCACTGAGAAGGAGAGAGCGTGGTTTACTGTTTCACGGTTCCCGTCAACACAGGGATTCCAGAGATGGGTTATAGGTCCCTGTGCCTGGATAACCCTACAAAGGCTTAGTATTTGGGCCTAGAGGCTTGACTGCCTGGCTCTGTGGGGCTTTGGTTCAGCTCCCATGGAGACTTGTTGGAAATGGGTCTCAGGGTAAGGGTCACAATGCCTGTTTGTGCCCAGATGCCCATCCTGAGTGGGCATTGGCTCTTGTTCCATGCACCTGGATCCCAATATGAGGGTTGGACCACCATATCAACATTTAATTTTCCTTCTATGAGGAAGGAGGAGTACTCTTTTGTGCTTCAGATTCCCCCATGCACAGTAATTTGAGCTATGTTCTGGGACTGGTACGTGAATAACCAGGTTGGTTTGAGATGAAGGACTCAGGTCAAGGCAGGTCACACCTGCCAGATATGGGTCCCGCTATCTAGGTGGCTACCAGGAGGTCGGGGCTCGAGCTGTGTCAGACAGAGCATTAGTTCACAAGGTGGCCTATGATATTGTGGTGCTATAGAGGGCTGTGCTGGTGGAACCTTATATGGAGTTTCACGCAGACCCATAGGGCACCTCTTTTTTCTGGTGGGCAGGCAGAAGGCTGCATTGTGGCTCCCAAATTCCCAATATAGGGGACTTGAAGGCGAGGAGTGTGAGAACAGAAGGCAGAAAACACAATCTATGCTTAATCTCAGTGCCGAGAACATGGCCATTCCAATGTGCAGTGGTTTTTTTCGAGATCTCCAGCATCTGAGTACAGGCGAGGGTCAGATGTCTGCTCATGATAGAGTTTGTATCTATCGTGGCCAACAAATGAAATATCCAGCACCTGAGTAAAGGTGGATTTCAGATGTTTACGCACACTGGAGTTTGTCTCTGATGACCGAATGGAGGAGTGGCATCAAGAGGCTGATGCATGTGAGATGCTCCAAACAGCAAGGTTGTTTTTTCTACTGGACAGTTAGAGTCTGGTATGTTTTCTGCAGGGCCCCCCATGTGAAAAGTATGGGTAGCAGAGCCCTTCCACATGGAGGCCTGGAGAGCACACCTCCATTGACCAATGCAGCTGAGGAACATGCAGGTTCTTTACGGTGCTTCTGGGGCGAAGCACCAAGGTCTTGAGTTGACATGGAATCTCTTTAAGATGGGTTACAATGCTGTTTTTTTTTTTACCAGGTAGATCTTAGAATGTGTTGGTGGCTAAGGTGCCTGCAGGATTCTCCTACCCTGAGGGTTTAACACAGGTCGAAGAGCACGGTTACCTTGTGGGGACAGGAGATGTAGTGCTTTGTGGCTCAGGGACCACATGCCGTATCATAAGTTCCTATTCAAGAACAGGCCTCTGAAGACAGATGCCCGACAACCTAATCTAGGGTTCCAATGAGTCCCAGGGGCATGAGAGGTTCAATCTTCAGACTTAGGACAGTTGACTTGGGTGTCTGCCAGGATGTAGGTGATCAGGGCGTTTCAGACTGTGCACTTATGTCCAGAGTAACCTCCAATATTGGGGTGGCCACAGGGGCCTTGAATGTTTCAACCAACTCTGGAGGGTTTGGTTAACTGACATGCACAATTTCCATGGGGATGGCAAGCACAGTCCTGTGGTGTGGCTCCAGAGACTCCACCCTGGAGGGCATGTGAGCCATGGTTCTGGGAGGGAAGTCTGCAAACACAAACTTGGGTTAGGTTTAGTGGCTAGGTTATCGCAGGGCAATGTGTAGACCTGGAAGGCTACTCGTCAGGAACAGTAACTGGAATGACCCGAAGGCGGAAGCACAGGCTTTTATATCTGGATTGTGTGTCTAGGGTGACGTCAGAATGTAGCTGTGGCCTCATGGGTCCATGGGAGATTTTTCCTCTAAGGATACAGGCGGCTCCCAATATTTTGATGACTTTTTGGTATGGGAAGACTGCTATTTTCGATCTTAGGTGTGCCCCAAAACAGAGATTCCAGAGATGGGCTCTGGGTCTAGGCGCCTGGAAAATCCCACCAAGGGTTGGGATTTGGGCTTATGGGCAGACCAGGCCTGCAATGCAGGATCTTGGTGGTGCAACTGAGAGGGCTTGTTTGGAAACATGCTCAGGCTGAGCATTACAATGCCTGTTTGTGCCCAGGGTGGCCCTCAGGAGTGGGCGTGGTCCCATTGTCCATTTTCTGGCTCCCACACTGAGGGATGGACACACATTCCAATGGCCAGGTTTCCAGCCATGGGGAAGGAGGAAATATCTATTGTGCTTCATGTTCCCCCATAGGCAGGGATTACAGCAAAGGTCTGGGGACAGATGCCTGAATACCAAGGATGCATAGAGATGACAGATTTGGGCCATGGCCGTTCTCACATGCTGGATATGGGCCCCGCTCTCTGGGTGGCTGACACGAGGTCTGGGCTCAGGCTGTGTCAGACACAGCACTAGTGGCCAGAGAAGTCTATATATTGGGGTTCTCTCCAGGGCCGAGTAAATTGATCCTCATGTAGGGTTTCTGGCGAGACTCACGAAGCACTTCTTTCTGTGGGGCAGGCAGAATGCTGCCTTATGGATCCAGAATTCCCTATCAAGAGGGTTTGGGGACAAATAGGGTGAGAATGCAATTATAAACACCAGCTATGCTTAAATTGAGTGCCAAGCGGAAGTCAGTTTCAATGTGCAGCAGCTTATACGAGATATCCAGCACCTGAGTAAGGGCAGATGTCAGATATTTGCTCACACTGGAGTTTGTGTCTAGGATGACGACTAATGGAGGGGTGGCTTCAGGAGGAAATGGAGGATTGCCCACGCTTAAGATTGTGAGATGCTCCAAACAACAAGGTTTCCTTCTAATGGACAGGAGGAGTCTGTTTTTTTTTCCTCCAGGGTCCCTCAAGTGGAAGTTTGCGTAGCAGAGCCCTCCCGCATGGATGACTGGAAAGCACACGTCCAATGACCATTGCAGCTGAGGAACATGACAGGTTCGTTTTGGTGGTTCTGGTGCCAAGTACCAAGGCCTTGAGTTGACTTGGAATCTCTTACAGATGTGTCCCAAAACTGGTTTGTTACAAGGGAGGTCTTAGAATGTATTGGTGGCTATGGGCCACGCTGAGGGTTTGGCACAGGTCGATGTGCACAGTTTCCATCTTGGGAGAGGAGATGTTCTGTTTTGTGGCTCAGGGTACATATGTTGTATCCTGACTTGGTATTCAAGAACAGGCCTCTGAGGATTGATGCTGGCAACCTAATCTAGAGATCCAATGATGTCCTTGGTGCCCATCAGGTTCAATTTTCTTACTAAGGACCATTGATATGGTTGTCTGACTGGATGTAGGTGATCAGGGTGTTTCAGACTGTGCATTTGCATCCAGAGCCACTTCCAATATTGGGGTGGGCTCAGGGGCCTTGCAGGTTTCTCCTAACTTGGAGGCTTTGGGGAACTGTGATGGGCACAGTTTCCTTGGGGATGGCAGGCCCAGTCCTGTGGTAAGGCTTCAGAGACCACCTCCTTGAGGATATGAGAGCCATGGTTTTGGGAGGGAAGTCTGCAAACACAAATTTGGGTCAGGGATAGTGGCAAGGTGATGGCAGGTCCAATGCATAGACCTAGAAGGCATCACGTCAGGAACTGTAATTAGGGTGACTGAAAGCTGGTAGCACAGGCTTTTCTATCTGGATTGTGTGTCCAGGATGGGCTCTGAATGTAGACGTGGTCTCATGGTTCAATGGGTGACTTTTCCTCTCTAAGGATCCTGGTGGATCTCCATAGATTGGTGGTTTTTCAGAGAAGAAAAGAGTGCTCTTTTCCATCTTAGGGGTGCTCCAAAACAGGGAAGAATGCTGTTTTCCAACTTAGGCTTATGCCAAAACAGGGATTCCAGAGACGGGCTCTGGGTCTGGGTGCCCGGATATCCCACCAAGTGTTAGGATTTGGGCCTAGGGGCATTCCAGGCCTGCAATGCAGGATCCTAATGGTGTAACAGAGAGGGCTTGTTTGAAAGCATGCTCAGGCTGAGGGTCATCATGCCTCTTTGTGCCCAGGGGGGCCCTCAGGAGAGGGCGTAGTCTCATTGGCCATATAGCTGGATCCCACTTTGAGGGTTGGACACCCATTGCAACAGCCAGGCTTCCTGCAATGGAAAGAGGAGTTCTCTATTGTGCTTCAGGTTCCCCCATTGGCAGGGTTACAGGAAAGGTCTGTGGAAAGTTGCCTTAATACCAAGGATGTGTACAGATGACAGGCTAAGAATTCCCAGGTAACAAAACAGCATTGTTACCCATATTCATGACATTCCATGTAAAAATAAGCCCTTAGTACTTCGCCCCAGAGCCACCAGAATGAACTTGCCATGTTCCTAAGCTGCAATGGTCAGTGGAGGTGTGGTTTCCAGGCAACCATACGGGGGTGCTCTGCTACACGAACTTTGCAATTGGCGGGGACCCTTGAGACAAAAAAAACAGAATGCCCCTGTCCGGTAGAAGGAAACCTTCTGTTTGGAGCATCTCACAAGCCCCAGCGTGGGAAATCCTCCATTTCCTCTTGAAGCCACCACTCCATTTGTCAGTCATCATAGACACAAACTCCAGCATGAGCAAACATCTGACATCTGCCCTTACTCAGGTGCTGGATTTCAATTCGATCGCTGCACACTGGAACTGCCTTTAGTTTGACTGAATTAAGCCATAGCTTGGGTTTACAATTCCATCCTCAGCCTACTGGTCCACAAGCCCTATTGTGAGGGAATTCTGGAGCTACAACACAATATTCTGCCTTCCCCATAGAAAGAAAAAGGGCCTGGAGAGTCTGCCCAGAAACTCCATATGATGGTCAATCTTCTCGGTGCTAGACGGAACCCTGATTCATAGGCTGCCCTGGGCACTAGTGCTGTGTCTGACATAGCCGGAGCCAGGACCTAGTGTCAGCCACTGAGAGATCAGGGCCCATATACAGCATGTGAGACCAGCTATGGCCCAAGTCTGTCTTCTCTTCTATTCTTGGTATTCAGGCATCTGTACCCACACCTTTGCTGAAATCCTTGCCATTGGGGGAACCTGAAGCACAATAGAGAACTCCTCCTTCCCCATGGAAGGTATTCTGACAGTTGGGATAGTTGCTCAACCCTCAAAGTGGAAGGCAGCTCCATGGCCAAGGAGACCATGTGCACTCATGATGGCTTCCCCGGGCACAAGCAGGCATTGTGACCTCAGCCTGAGCATGCTTTCAACCAAACGCTCTCAATTGCATCTCTGGGATCCCGAATTGCAGGCCTAGTACACACCTAGGCCCAAATCCTAACCCTGGTGGGATTTTACAGGGGCCCAGACACAGAGCCCATCTCTGGAATCCCTATTTTGGGGGACCCTTAAGATGGAAAACAGCACTCTTCCCTTCCGCGAGATAGTCACCAAACTCTTGGTAGCCACCAGGATCCTTGAGTGGAAAAATCTGCCATAGACCCATGAGAACACACCTGCATTCCGAGGCCATCCTGGACATACAATCCAGATACATATCATGTGCTATCACCTTTGAGTCATCGGATTTACAGTTCCTGACGAGCTGCCTTCCAGGTCTATGCATTGGGCCTGCAATCACCTTGCCATTAACCTAAACTGAGTTTGTGTTTGCAGACTTCCTTCCTAAAACCATGGCTCACATGACCTCCAGGTTCTGGCATCTGAAGCCACACCACAAGACTGTGCATGAGATCCTCAAGGAAACTGTGCCCATCACTTTTGCCCGATACCTTTAGATTAGGAGAAACCTGCAAGGCCCCTGAGCGCAGCCAAATAATGGAGGCCGCTCTGGGCACAAATGCACAGTCTGAGACACCCTGATCACCTCCATACAGGCAGACACCCAAGTCAATGCTCCTGAGTCAGAAGATTGAACCTGACATGCCCCGAGGACTTCATTGGCACACTAGATTAGGTTTACAGGTATCTGTCATCAGAGGCCTGCTCTGGAATATCAACTTATGATAAAATATATAGTCCCTGAGCCACAGAACAGAATATATCCTCCCCAAAAAGGAAGCCATGCTCCTGGAATTGTGTCATACACTTAGGGTATTTGGATCCTGAATGGCCCCTTAGCAACCAGCACATTCTGATATTCCTGGTAACAAACCATCATTGTGCCCCATCTTCATGAGACTCCATGTCAACTCAAGGTCTCGATATATTGCCCCAGAGCCACCAGAATGCACCTGCCATGTTCCTCAGCTGCAATGGTCAATGGAGGGGTGATTTCCAGGCATCCCTGTGGCGTTCTCTGCTACTAAACTTTCCACATGGAGAAACCAGAGAAAACAAACCAGACTTCTCCTGTCCGGTAGAAAGAAACTTTGCTATTTGGAGCATCTCACAAGCCCCAGCATGGGAAATCCTCCATGGCCTCTTGACGCCACCCTTCCATTTGTGGGTAATCACAGACACAAACTCCAGTGTGAGCAAACATCTCACATCCACCCTTACTCAGGTGCTGGATATTCGAAACGGCAGCTGCACACTGGAACTGCCTTTTGCTTTTCACTGAACTTAACCATAGCTTTGTATTACTATTCTATCCTCACCACACTGGTCCACAATATCTCTTGATAGGGAATTCTGGAGCCACAACGCAGTATTCTGCCTTCCACATAGAAAGAAGAAGGACCTGTTGAGTCTGCCCAGAAACCTCATATGAGGATCAATCTACTCAGACCACGAGGCAACCCTGATTAATAGATTTCCCTGACCACTAGTGCTGTGTCTGACAGAGTCTAAGCCCCGACCTCGTGTCAGCCACCCAGAGTTGAGGGCCCATATTTAGCATGAGAGATCGGCCATGGCCCTGGGCCATCATCTGTACCCATCCTTGGTATCCAGTCATCTGTCCCCCAAACTTTGCTGGAATTCCTGCCAATGGCGAACCTGAAACACAATAGAGAACACCTCCTTCCCCATGGCAGGAATATTGGTTGTCCAACCCTCAGCGTGGGAGCCAGCTGCATGGCCAAGGAGACCATGCCCACTCCTGAGGGCCGACATGGGCACAGGCAGGCATGGTGATCCTCAGCCTGAGCATGTTTTCCAACAAACACTCTCAGTTGCTCCTCCAGTACCAGCATTGCAGGCCTGGTATGCCCCTAGGCCCAAATCCTAACCCTTGGTGGGATTTTCCAGGTGCCCAGACCCAGAGTCCGTCTCAGAATCCCTGTTTGGGGCACCATTAAGATGGAAAACAGCACTCTTCCCTTCCCTGAGAAAGGCACCAAACTATTGGGAGCCGCCAGGATCCTTAGAGAGAAAAAATCTCCCATGGACCCATGAAAACAAACCTGCATTCCGAGGCCATCCTGTCCACACAATCCAGAGAGAAAAGTCTTTGCTACTGCCTTCGAGTCATCCTATTTACATTTCCTGACGAGCTGCCCTCCATGTCTATGCATTGGGCCTGTGATCATCTCGACACTAACCCTAACCCCAGTTTGTGTTTGCCGACTTCTCTCCCAAAACCATGGCTTACATGCCCACCAAGATGTGGTCCCTCAAGCCACATCACAGGAAAGTTCCTGCCATCCCCAAGAAAACTGTGCCCATCAGGTTGTCCAAACCCTCCAGATTAGGAGAAACCTGCCAGGCCCCTGAACCCACCCAATATTGGAGGTTGCTCTGGATGCAAACGTGCAGTCTGAAACACCCTGAGCACCTCCATCGAGGCAGAAAGCCAAGTCAATGGTTCTGAGTCAGATGATTGAACCTGACATGCCCCTAGGACTTCACTGGAACCCTAGATTGGGTCTTCAGACATCTGTTCTCAGAGTCCTGTTCTGGAATACCAAGTTATGATACAACATGTGGTCCCTGATTCCCACAACAGAACATCTCCTGTCTCCAGAAGGAAAATGTGCTCTTGGATCTATGTCCAACTTTCAGGGTAGATGGATCCTGCATGACCCATTAGCCCCAGCACCTTCTATGATCTCCCTGGTAACAAACCAGCATTGTGACCCAACTTCCTGAGACTTGATGCCAACTCAAGGTGTTGGTACTTTGCCCAAGAGCCATGAAACGAATCTGCCATGTTCCTCAGGTACAAAGGTCAATGGACGTGTGCTTTCTAGGCATCCAAGAGGTAGTTCTCTGCTACACAAAAATTCCACATAGGGAACCCTAGAGCAAACAAATAAGACTGCTCCTGTCAGGTTGAAGGAAACCTTGGTTGTTTGGAGCATCTCACAAGCCCCAGCCTGGGAAGTCCTCCACATTCTCTTGATGCCAACCCTCCATTTGTTAGTCATCATAGACACAAATTCCAGCATGAGCAAACATCTGACATCTGCTCTTACTCAGGTGCTGGATATTCGAATCAGGCACGCACACTGGAAATACCTTTCACTTGACACTGTATTCTTGCATAGTTTGGGTTTACAATTCCATCCTCACCCTACTGGACTGCAAGTCCTCTTGAGAGGGAATTAGGGAGACAAAACGCAACATTCTGCCTTCCCCATAGAAAGAAGAAGGGCCTGGTGAGTCTGCCCAGAAACTCCCCATGAAGATCAATCTACTTGGCCCTCGAGGGAACCCCGATTTATACTTTGCGCTGGCCACTAGTGCTGTGTCTGAGAGAGCCTGAGCCCCAACCTCGTGTCAGCCACCCAGAGTGTGGGGCCCTTATCCAGCATGTGGGACTGGCCATGGCCCAGTCATCTCTACCCATCCTTGGTATTCCGGCAACTATCCCAGACCTTTGCTGGAATCCCTACCAGTGGGGGAACCTGAAGCACAATTGAGAACTCCTCCTTCCCCATGGCAGGAAGCCTGGCTGTTGCTATGGGTGCCCAACCCTCAGAATTAGAACCAGGTGCATGGCCAATGAGACAACGCCCAATCATAAGGGCCGCCTGGGCCAAAGCAGGCATTGTGTCCCTCAACCTTAGCATGCATTCAAACAAATGCTCTCAGTTGTTTCTGCAGGGTCCCGCATCGCAGGCCTGGTATGCCCTTAGGACCAAATCCTAACACTTCGTGGGATTTTCCATGCCAACATAACCAGAGCCCGTCTCTGGAATCTCTGTTTTGAAGCACCCCTATGATGGAAAACAGCACTCTTCCCTCCCCTGAGAAAACTATTAGGAGCTGCCAGGATGCGTAGAGAGGAAAAATCTCCCAGGGCTCCATAAGACCACACCTTCATTCCGAGGCCATCCGGGACACACAATCCAGATACAAGAGACTGTGCTACCACCTTCGAATCACCTGGTTTACAGTTCCAGACGAGCTGCCCTACAGATCTACGCATTGGGCCTGTGATCACCTCGCCATTAACCCTACCCCAAGTTTGTGTTTGCAGACTTCTTTCCCAAAACCATGGCTCACATGCCCTCTATGATGGGTCTCTGTAGCCACACCACAGGAAAGATCCTGCTATCCCCAATGAAACTGTGTCCATCACAGTTGCCCAAACCCTCCAGATTAGGAGAGACCTGCAAGTCCCCTGAGCCCAGTCCAATATTGGAGGCCACTCTGGACACAAATGCACAGTGTACAACACCCTGATCACCTCCATCCAGGAAGACACCCAAGTCAATGGTCCTGAGTCAGAAGATTGGTCCCGGAACCCCACAATAGAATATCTCCTGTCCCCAGATGGAATTCGTGCTCTTCAACTTGTGTCAAGGGTCGGGGTATATGAATTATGCACAGCCCCTTAGCCCCCAGCACATTCTAAGATCTCTCTGGTAACAAACAAACAGCATTGTGATCCATCTTCATGAGATTCCATGTCACTTCAAGTCCTTGGTAATTCCCCCCAGAGCCACCAGAATGAACCTGCCATGTTCCTCACCTGATATGGTCAGTGGAGGTGTGCTTTCCAGGCATCCATGTGGGAGTGCTCTTCTACTTATTCTTTCCACATGTGGGACCCTGGAGCAAACAAACCAGACTGCCACTGACCAGTAGAAGGGAACCCTCTGTTTGGAGCATCTCAGAAGCACCGGCAGGAGAAATCCTTCATGGCCCTTGACACAACCCCTCCATTTGTCAGTCATCATAGACAAAAACTCCAGCATGAGAAAACATCTGAAATCTGCCGTTATTTAGATTCTGCATTTTCTTTTCCACTACTGCACACTGGAACTGCGTTTCACTTGACACTAAATTTAACAATAGCTTGGGTTTAGAATTCCATCCTCAGCCTCCTGGTCTGCAAGCCCTCTAGAGAGGGAATTTGGAGCCACAAGGCAACATTCTGCATTCCCACTAGAAAGAAATAGGGCCTGGTGAATCTTCCCAGAAACTCCACATGAGGATCAATCTACTTGGCACTCGATGGAACCTTGATTTATAGGCTGTCCTGGGCACTAGTACTAGTACTAGTACTAGTACTGTGTCTGACAGAGCCTGAGCCAAGACCTAGTTTCAGGCACCCAGAGATATGAGCCCATATCCAGCATGTGAGATTGGCCAGGGCCCAATTACATCATCTCTACCCATCCTTGGTATTCAGGCACCTGTCCCCAGACCTTTTATGTAATCCCTACCAATGGGGTAACCTAAACCACAATAGAGAACTCCTCCTTCCCCATGGTAGGAATCCTGGCTGTTGATATGGGTGTCCAAACCTCAAAGTGGGAGCCAGCTGCATGGCCAAGGAGACAATGCCCACTCATGAGGGCTGCCCTGGGCACAAGTAGCCATTGTAACCCTCAGCTTGATCAAGCCTTCAAAAAAATGCTCTTAGTTGCACCTCCAGGATCCTGCATTGCAGGCCTGATATGCCCTTAAGCCCAAATCCTAACACATCGTGGGATGTTCCATGTGCACATACCCAGAGCCCGTCACTGGAATCCCTGTTTTGAGGCACCCCTAAGATGGAAAACAGCACTCTTCACTTCCCTGAGAAAGCCACCAAACTAATGGGATCCCCCAGGATCCTTGAGAAGAAGAATCTCCCATGGTCCCATGAGTCCACACCTGTATTCCAAGGCCAGCGTGGATATGCTATCCAGATACAAGAGACTGTGCTACTGGCTTCGAGTCACCTGATTTACAGTTCCTGACGTGCTGCCCTCCAGATCTTTGGATTGGGACTGTGAACACCTCTCCATTAACCTTATCCCGAGTTTGTGTTTGCAGATCTCTCTCTAAAAACCATTGCTCACATGTCCTCCAGGATGGGGCCCCTAGAGTCACACCACAAGACTGTGCTTGCCATCCCCAAGGAAACTGGGCCCATCACAGTTGCCCAAACCCTCCTGATTAGGAGAAACCTGGAAGGCTCCTGAGCACATCCCAATATTGTAGGCTGCTCTGGATGCAAATGCACAGTCTGAAACACCCTGATCACCTCCATCCAGGCAGACACCCAAATCAATGGTCCTGAGTCAGATAATTGAACCTGACATGGCCCTAGGACCTCATTGGAAGAGGGATTAACTTTTCAGGCACCTGTCCTCAGAGGCCTCTTCTGGAATACCAACTTATGATACAAATTATGGCCCCTGAGCCCCAGGGTGGGAAATCCTCCATGGCCTCTTGAAGCCACCTCTCCATTTGTTGGTCATCATAGACACAAACTCCAGCCTGAGCAAACATCTGACATCCGCCCATATTCAGGCGCTGATATTGGAATCAGCTGCTGCACACTGGAACTGCCTTTCGCTTTGCAATGAATTTAAGCCTAGCTTCAGACTACAATTTCATCCTCACCCTACTGGTCTGCCATATCTCTTGATAGGGAATTCTGGAGCCACAACGCAACATTCTGCCTTCTTCATAGATAGAAGGACCTGGTGAGTCTGCCCATAAACTGCACATGAAGATCAATATACTCATCCCAGGAGGGAACCCCTATTTATAGTTTGCCCTAGCCACTAGTGCTGTGTCTGACAGAGCCTGAGCCCCTACCTCGTGTCAGCAACCCAGAGGGTGGGGCCCACATTAACCATGTGAGACCGGCCATGGCCCAGGGCTGTCATTACTACCCATCCTTGGTATTCAGGCATCTGTCCCCTAGATCTTAGCTGGAATCCCTACCAATGGGGGGACCTGAAGCACAATAGAGAATTCATCCTTCGCCATGGCAGGAATCCTGGCTTTTGGATGGGTGTCCAACCCTAGGAATGGGAACTGGCTGCATGGCTGAGTAGACATCGCCCAATCCTGATGGCCTCCGGGGCACAAGCAGGCATTGGGACCCTCAGCTTGACCATACTTTCAAACAAACGCTCTCAGTTGCACCTCCAGGATCCCGCATTGCAGGCCTGGTATGGCCCTAGGCCTAAATATTAACCCTTGGTGGGATTTTCCAAGCACTTAGACCCAGAGCTCATCTCTGGAATGCCTGTTTTGGGGCACGCCTAAGCTGGAAAACAGTACTCATCCCTTCCCGGAGAAATCCAACAAACTATTGAGAACCGCCAGGATCCTTGAGAGGAGAAATCTCCCATGGACCCTTGAGACAACACCTGCAATAAAGGCCATTCTGGAAATTAAATCCAGATACAATTACCTGTGCTACCACCTTTGAGTTACGTGATTTACAGTTCCAGACTTGCTGCCCTCCTGGTCTATGGATTGGGACTATGATCACCTTGCCACTAACCCTAACCTAAGTTTGTGTTTGCAGACTTCTCTCTCAAAATCATGGCGCACATGTCCTCCAGGATGGGGTCTCTGGAGTCACACCACAGGACAGTTCCTGCAATCCCCAAGGAAACTGCCCATCACAGTTGTCCAAAAACCCCATATAAGGAGAAACCTGCAAGAAACATGAGCCAACCCTAGTATTGGATGCCACTCTGGACACAAATGCACAGTCTGAAACACCCTCATCACCTGCATCCAGTCAGACACCAGAGTCAATGATCCTGAGTCAGAAGATTGAATGACATTCCCCTAGGGCCTCATTCAAACCCTTTATTAGGTTTTCAGGCTTCTGTCCTCAGAGACCTGTTCTGGATTACCAATTTATGATACAACATATGGCCGCTGAGCCCCACAACAGAATATCTCCTGCCCCCAGAAGCAATCCGGGCTCTTGGGCCTGTGTCAAATCCTCAGGCTAGATGAATCCTGCATGGCCCATTAACCACCAGCACATTCTAAGATCTCCCTGGTAACAAACCAACATTTTGACCCATCTTCATGAGGTTCCATGTCCAATCCAGTCTTTATTTCTTCGCCTCAAAGCCACCAGATGCCATGTTCCTTCGCTGTCATGGTCAATGAAGGTGTGCTTTCCAGTCACCCATGTGGGAGATCTATGTTATCCGATCTTTCGACATGGGGAACCATGGAGGAAACAAATCAGACTGCCCCTGTCTGGTAGAAGGAAACCTTGCTGTTTGGAGCATCTCAAAAACACCAGATTGGGAAATCCTCCATAACCTCTTGACGCCACCCCTCCATTTTTGTGTCATCATAGACACAAACTCCAGCATGAGCAAATATCTGACATCCACCCTCACTCAAGTGCTGAATATTGGATTCAAACATTGCACACTGGAAATTCCTTTTGCTTGATACAGAATGTAACCATAGCTTAGGTTTACAATTCCATCCTCAGCCTCCTGGTCCACAAGCCCTCTTGATAGTGAATTCTAGAGCCACAAAGCAGCATTCTGCCTTCCCCTTACAAACAAGAAGGGCCTGGTGGTCTGCCCAGAAACCATACATGAGGATCAATCTGCTCGGCACTTGAGGGAACCCCAATTTATAGGCTGCCCTGGGCACTAGTGCTGTGTCTGACAGAGCCTGAGCCAAGACCTAGTGTCAGCCACCCAGTGATCGGGGCCCATATCCACGATTTGATACTGGCCATGGCCCATGTCCATCATCTTTACCCATCCTTGGTATTCAGGCCTCTGTCCCCAGACCTTTGCTGGAATCCCCGCTAATGGGGGAACCTGAAGCACTATAGAGAACTCCTCTTTCCCCATGGCAGGATTCTGGCTGTTGGGATGGTTTTCCAACCCTCAAAGTGGGAGCCAGCTGCATGGCCAATGTGACCACGCCCACTCATGAGGGCCACCTGGGCATAAGCAAGTATTGTGACCCTCAGCCTGAGAATGATTTCAAACAAGCCCTCTCAGTTGCACCTCCAGGATCCTGAATGCAGGCCTGGTAAGCCACTAGGCCCAAATCCTAACACTTGGTGGGATTTTCCAGGGGACCAAACCCAGAGTCCGTCTCTGGAATCCATATTTTGGGGCACCCCTAACATGAAAAACAGCACTCTTCCCTTCCCCGAAAAAGCCACCAACTATTGGGAGCCACCAGGATCCTTAGAGAGGAAAAATCTCCCATGGACCCATGAGGCCACAACTGCATTCTGAGGCCATCCTGCACACAATACAGAGAAAAAAGCCTGTGATTCTGCCTTTGAGTCACCCGATTAACAGTTCCTGAAGAGCTGCCATCCATGTCTATGCATTGGGCCTGTGATAACCTTGCCACTAACCCTAACCCAAGTTTGTGTTTTCAGACTTCCCTCCCAAAACCATGGCTCACATGCCCTCCAGTTTGTGATAACTGGAGCCACACCACGGGATTGTACCTGTCTTCCCAAAGGAAACTGTGATTGTCACTATTAAACAAACCCTCTAGATTAGGAGAAACCTGCAAGGCCCCTAAGCCCAGCCCAATATTGGAGGCCACTCTGGACGCAAATGCACAGTCTGACACACCATATCACCTACATCCAGGCTGATATCCAAGTCAATGGTCCTCAGACAGAAGATTGAACCTGACATGCTCCTAGGATTCACTGGAACACTAGAATAGGTTTTCAGGTATCTGTACTCAGAAGGCTGTTCTGAATATCAATGTATGATACAATATGGTCACTGAGCCACACAAAAGAACATCTCCTGTCCTTAGAAGAAAGCTGTACTCTGGACCTGTGTCAAACACTCTGGGTAGATGAATCCTTCAAGGCCCCCTGACAACCAGCACATTCTATGATCTCCCTGACAACATACCAGCATTGTGACCCATCTTCATGAGACTCCATGACAACTCCAGCCCTTGGTACTTAGCCCAGAGCCACCAGAATGAAACTGCCATGTTCCTCTGCTGCCATGGTCAATGTAGGTGTACTTTCCAGGCATCCAGCGGGAGTGCTCTGATACCAACTTTCCACATGGGGAACCCTGGAGGAAACAAACCAGACTCCCCTGTACGGTAAAAGGAATCTTTGCTGTATGGAGTATCTCAAGCCTGAGGGTGGGTAATCCTCCATGGCCTCTTGAGGCCACCCATCCATTTGTTGGTCATCATAGACACTAACTCCAGCGTGAGCAATCAACTGACATCTGCACTTACTCAAGTGCTGGATATTTGAATCAGCTGCTACACACTGGAATTGCCTTATGCTTGGCACTGAATTTAAAAGTAGCTTGGCGGGACGCCTGGGTTGCTCAGTTGGTTAAACAGCTGCCTTCGTCTCAGGTCATGATCCCAGCGTCCTGGGATCGAGTCCCACATCAGGCTCCTTGCTCCGCAGGGAGCCTGCTTCTCCGTCTGACTCTGCCTTCCACTCTGTCTTCCTGTGCTTGCTCTCGCTCGCTCTCTGACAAATAAATAAAATCTTGGAAAAAAAAAAGTAGCTTGGGTTTGCAATTCCATCCTCACCCTGGTGTTCAGTAAGCTCTCTTGATAGGGAATTCTGAAGCCACAACACAGCATTCTGCCTTCCCCATAGCAAGAAAAAAACAGCCTGGAGAGACTGCCCAGAAACCCTACATGAGGATAAATCTACTCGACCCTCGAGTGAACCCCATTTATAGGTTTACCTGGCCACTAGCGCTGAGTCTGACAGAACCTCATCTCTGACCTCGTGTCAGGACCCAGAGACTGGGCTCCAACTCCAGAATGTGAGACCAGCCATGTCCCAGGGCTGTCATCTCTACCCATTCTTGATTCAGGCATCTGTCCCCAGACATTTGCTGAAATCCCTGCCAATGGGGGAACCAGAAGCACAATAGGGAAATCCTCCTTCCCCATGGCAGGAATGATGGCTCTTGGGATGGGTTTCCAGACCTCAGAGTGGTAGCCAGCTGAATGGCCAATGATAACCCGCCCACTCATGAGGGCCGCCCTGGACACAAGCAGGCATTGTGACCCCCAACATGAGCATGCTTTCAAACAAACACTCTCAGTTGCATTCCAGAATCCAAATTTGCAGGCCTGATATGCCCCTAAGCACAAATCCTAACACCTGGTGGGATTTTTCAGGGGCCCAGAAACACAGCCTGTCTCTGGAATCCCTGTTTTGGGACACCCCTAAGATGGAAAATAGCACTCTCCCCTTCGCCAAGAAAGCCACCATAGTATAGGGAGCCGCTAGGATCCTTGAGAGGAAAAATCTCCCATGGATCCATGAGACCACACCTGTATTCCGAGGCCATCCTGGACACAAAAGCCAGATACACAAGCCTGTGCTACCACCTTCAAGGCAACTAATTTATAGTTCCAGACGAGCTGCCCTCCAGGTCTATGCATTGGGCCTGCGATCACCTCACCGCTAACCTTAACCCGAGTTTGTGCTTACAGACTTCTATCCCGAAACCATGGCTCATATTTCCTCCAGGATGGGGTCTCTGGAGCCACACCAAAGGACTGTGCCTGCCATCCCCAAGGAAAATGTGTCCGTCACATTTGCCTAAAACTTCGAGATAAGGAGACACCTGCAAGGCCCCTGAGCCCACCCCAATACTGGAGGCCCCTCTGGACACAAATGTGCAGTCTGAAATACGCTGATCACCTGAATCCAGGCAGATACCCAAGTCAGTGTTTCTCAGTCAGAAGATTGAACCTGACATGCTCCTATGACCTCATTGTAACCCCTGATTAGGTTTTCAGGCATCTGTAATCAGAGACCTGTTCTGGAGTACCAACTTAAGATACAACATATGGTCCCTGATCCCCACAACAGAACATCTCCTTTCTCTAGATGGAAGCCGTGCTCTTGGAACTGTGTCAAACCCTCAGGGTAGATGAATCCTACTTGGCCCGTAGCCACCAGCAGATTCTAAGATCTCACTGGTAACAAGCCAGCATTGTGAGCCATCTTCATGAGATTCCATGTCAACTACAGGCCTTGGTACTTCACCCCAGAGCCTTCAGAAAGAACCTGTCATGTTCCTCAGCTGCAATGTTCAGTGGAAGTGTGCTTTCCAGGCATCCATGTGGGAGTGCTCTGCTACCCAAACTTTCCACATGGGGGACTCTCGAGCAAACAAATCTGACTGCCCTGTCCTGTAGAAGGAAACCTGGCTGTTTGGAGCATCTCACAAGCTCAAGTGTGGGAAATCCTCTATG